>NW_028234406.1:35811599-35826599 GCF_977035675.1 Penaeus japonicus | reverse complement strand
CTGTTTGTCGGTTTTTGAGGCTGTCTGTGCCTGTGTGGCATTAGTACTGCTTTTTGTCCTGTGGATTTGTGTGTTCTCTTCCCAGTGGGAATTGTGTGCCCGAAGGTTAATTGCAATTACCTGATGTGTATAATTGTACATCTGTTTGTCATTATTGGTATCATTCTTTCAAATATCCTTTATGCTATTATTTGATTTTACTATTCTACGTAAATTTGGTAATTTCTGAGATTAGTTTTCTACCAAATTAGTTTATTGCAAGAGGTAAGCTTAATTAGATCTTTATACTTTTACTAAATTATTTCAAGCTAGATTGCAGTGAAATGTTAGTATAACAGCTATTTATCATTTATGAGACAATGTTTTAGAGAAAGGATTGTCAAAACTTTCTCTGGGAAATAGTGTGTGATGTTATGGTGCCAGCTGTGTATAGATATGGAAAAAAAGTAATGTTTGCAGTATTTGTTGAAATGATATTGTCTGGAAAATTGCTAACGGAATATAACAAAACAAGTTGAGAAATCTTAATAGAGAATATTGATATCAAAATGCTCATCACAGGGGATTGTTGAATTATAGTTTTCTTGATAGAGGATTGTCTTTTGACTGTTATCCATGATAGCCTGAGGGTAATTTCATTGTAAAAGGGATCTTAATTGACACACACAACTCTTTAGGTTAATCTGCAGAAATGAAGGATAATGTTGAAAATAGGTATTTGAAGTTGCAATATTGACAATTTGGAGCCAAGGCAAAATATCTACTTAGTGGCTGTTTCCTAAGTAGGGAGTCAAGGAGTTGTGAAACTAGGTTTGAGAGTAGAGTTAGGTTGTATTAGGGTGTTGGCTTGTTTGCTTGAGTAATAGGGGAATGCAGTCCTACAGGAACAACTAACCAAATTAAAAAATAATTTATTAATTCCTTTGTACGTGGGTTAACAAACTCTGGGCTTAGCTTACCTTGTCCACTCCCCACAAACCTTTCTGATCCTCCCTCCTGCCCCAGCTGTTGTCTGTAGCCAGCTACACGAAAGCTCCTCATGTTACCACCTGTAATTTGGAGTGCTTTTAGCTCAGCCATGCCCATGGAATAGCAAACTGTCAAAAGATATGACGACCACAGGGAGGGGCGGTGGGAACAATTTACACAAAGCCCAACATCTAAGGGTGAACAGCATGAAATTTGCTGGTTTATGAGACTCATTGAAGAGTTAGTAGATACATAGAGTAATGGCTAGGTTTATGACTGAAGATTGAAGAAGCTTTGAACATTTTAGTGTAACTCACTCCTCCATCAAAAATAACTTACCCAAGATACTGATATATTTTTTGTATTATTTACATTAACAGTGGTGTCAGCTTTGGCACATCACTATGGTGTTTGAATAAGAAATATTCCTAGAAAGGCTAATGAAATTAAAAAATAAAATCAAACAATGGTTACCATTTGCATTGAGATGACCACAACAAAGTAATAACAAGAGTGTGACATCCCAGTTGCCAAATGTGGTATCACAAAATATCACAGCAGACTTTGCCCTGTGTCATAAGAGATCAATACAAAATTCATTTTAACAAATATTTTTCTTACATTTGTTTTGGTATAAAGAATTTACTGTGTGAGAAGTTGTTTCCCCCTAAAATCACTAGATTATTTTCAATCGCTTTATTATGATATGCACTAAAAACAGAAGTGTGCAAAAAAGAAAGAAAGAAAGAAAAAAAAAAGTTTCTTTGACAGCCAACACCCCTACCAAGTGGTGCACTTTTGGATAGTTTCTTGGGTAATGAAGCAAGTAATTTTCCTAATATTGATTCATGTAAACTTTGTTATTCATAAATCTTGCTAGATTTCAATATGCATTTATTTAATTTTTTTAGTGCTGTACTTCATGCAAGTACCTGCAATATTAATATACAAATATAGACATTAGACATAGATGTGACTAGTGTGGAAGGTTTTAGTAACAAATAAATAAAAGATTAACTATTCTCTGCAATTTGAAGTTTTCAAAAAAAAGGAAGCAAAGACACTCTTCAACCACACCCAAATTTATGAGCAACAGCCCTCACGATAGTGAAATAATAGCTGCAGTATTTTTCATACATGTCACCCCAAAGCATCCCATGAGTTTCTTGAGGTCAAAATTCACCGGTATAGAAATGAATATCCTCTTACACAAATGCACATACTAAATTCATGATCTCTTTTTGTTTAATTCTATCAGTCTAAAATATTTTTGATATGTGAATTCAACACAAACTGAAGCTTTTCCTCACTGGGAGGCTTGTTCATTATCTTTTAATTTTTCATGTTTTTTCACACCATGTTATTATGTGTTCGTAATGGGTAACTTGGAATTTGAACTTGCAGGTGTAACATTTCTCATTGTAGAGCAGTATATGCAAAAAATGATATATTGCAAACTATTGTGAGCTTACTGTAAATTCTTCCTTTAAAAATTTAAAGCTGTATGACAACACTATCTAGTTCAACATCATATCTTGGGCTTGAAACCTACAATTGTCTTCCCCAGAAAAATGAATATATATATATATATATATATATATATATATATATATATATATATATATATATATATATATATATATATATATATATAAATACCTACATAGATTAATAAATTGTATTGTGAATCAATATTTATGTTGTGAAATTATTAGATTTATGCTTATGGAGCTTAGATGGATATACATGTCTTTTATTTGTAATTTTGGCAAAGTGGTCTAATATTTATTGAATTAGTTCGCTTTACTGTCTTGTACTCCATAAAAGTGTTGTGATATAGGAATGTCAGCTTTTGTGCAAAGTTGCTGTTCGGAATCCAGGAATTAATATAGCAAAAATAGGAACAACTATGTACTGAAGTCAAATAGAATTGATTTTTACCGTAGATACATTCAATCTCACCTCTTGAGTAATTATCATGATTTTTTTCCATTAAAATAGATATGACATTTAACCTGAATATTTCTCTAGGACTATTATTTAATTTGATTTTATTTTGTTCTAGGCCCTAGCCAAGTTCCAGACAACACATCGAGTGGCCACTGCTAGCGGAATCGAAACTGAAGAGAGCCTGCTATCAGAATCAGCTGCCAGGGAGACCTCTCTCAACTCTCAGATCATTGAACTTGAACTTGAAGCCAAACAGGTGAGTGGGAGAGTTTTCTTCTGCACTACAAACTCCTCTTTACTGTTGTCTGATTGCATGAGAGATGAAGAGAAAGTATGCAGTGGGAGAGACTATGAAAGAGAAAGAGAAAATGAAGGTTTGAGAGGAGAAAGGAAGGGGAGATGGAATGAAAGGAAGTGTGTGTTTGGAGGAAGTTAATGAAAGCTTTCAGTAATTGTAGGAGAGGATTGTAAGTTGTGAGAGTTCAAGAAAGACATGAAAAGAGGATCTATGAGTGAGTGAGTGAGTGACCATCAAGCAAACAAAAGTGAGGAAGAGAGAGAGAGAGAAGGAGAGGGAGAATGAAAATTAATGGAAATGTGTCTAGGCATAAAAAAGAAAAGACAGGAAAAAAAAATGTATGGTAGCATAGAAATTTCTTCAGCCTTTCACACACTGGAGGCTGGAGGTGAGAGAACTATGAGTCACTCTACCAGTGATAAAGTTTCTAAGATGACTTGTATTTAGGATTGCATGTAGTGATACTTATTTCCCTTTTTGTGTGTTATATGATTCTTTATTTGTGTACCTTTTTTATATGGTATGGATTAGTATGAGTCTTGTGTGTATCTTTTTCTGTATGGTATTGATTAGTCTAGAGTCTTTTTGTGAGTGTGTGTACATCATTGATTATTTAGTTGCAGCTAGGTATGATCTTTGTGTTTTTGAGGTTCTGCTACATCATGACCTTTTTTCACAGTTGTGATCAAACTTTAAACCCTAAACTTTGATGGGGATTTGTCTGATTTGTATCATAATACCTAAGCTGAAGACAAAAGTTATGGACAGAAGAAGGTGATTGTGTTTCTGTCAGGGATAACTGCATTTCTTCTCTATTTTGGGAAATATTTTTCGGAAACAAACCTAATGACAATTTTGCTTTTCTTAGGACTTTTCTGTGTTTGAATTTTCCAAGACCAAATGAAGTGATAATCTCCTTCCTTGTTAACAGTGCCGAGCTGAGCTAGAACGCGTTCAGAGTGAGAAGGGCCGCTACTACACTGAGCTTCATGAACTTCTCAAGGATAAAGATATCAGTGACCATGAGAAGAAACAGCTCAGAACGGAGCTCAAAGACCTGAAGTTCCGTGAGACGAGGCTTTTCCAGGACTATGCGGAACTTGAAGATGAGAACATCACGCTACAGAAGCAGATCTCCAACCTCAAGTAAATATATATTGTTGTTTGTTTACACTTCCTGATACTGTCAAAGGGCACTAATTGTTTTTGAATGTAAAGGTAATTAACCCATTCCCGACGGGGGAATTCTACCCTTGAATGTCCAAATGCCGGGGCGTTCGAATTATTAGGCCTAAATCAATTGAATGGCCGGCACAATACTGTGCCGCCCGGCAACTGGGCTTTTGAATGCGCGGTACACATGCTGTACCACCCGTCCTGTGTGGGTTAATATTCATCTCAATTGATTAATGTATTATTATATTTATTATCAGTCTGTGCGTGTGCATGTGTGCGTATGTGTGCACGCATGCATGGCTGTGTGTGCGTGCGTGCTTGCATGTGTGTGTGTGTGCGTGCTTGCATGTGTGTGTGTGTGTGTGCTTGCATGTGTGTGTGTGTGTGTGCTTGCATGTGTGTGTGTGTGCGTGCGTGCTTGCGCGCGTGTGTGTGTGTGCTTGCGCACGTGTGTGCGTGTGTGTGTGCGTGTGTGTGTGCGTGCTTGCATGTGTATGTGCGTGCTTGTGCGTGTGTGTGTGTGTGCTTGTGCGCGTGTGTGTGTGTGCTTGTGCGCGTGTGTGTGCGTGCTTGTGTGTGTGTGTGTGTTTGTGCGTGTGTGTGTGTGTGTATGTATGTGTTTATGTGTGTGTTTGTTTGTTTGTATGTGTGTTTGTTTGTTTGTATGTGTGTTTGTTTGTTTGTATGTGTGTTTGTTTGTTTGTATGTGTGTTTGTTTGTTTGTGTGTTTGTTTGTTTGTTTGTATGTGTGTTTGTTTGTTTGTATGTGTGTTTGTTTGTTTGTATGTGTGTTTGTTTGTATGTGTGTTTGTTTGTATGTGTGTTTGTGTGTGTGTGTGTGTGTGTGTGTGTGTGTGTGTGTGTGTGTGTGTGTGTGTGTGTGTGTGTGTGTGTGTGTGTGTGTGTGTGTGTGTGTGTGTGTGTGTGTGTGTGTGTGTGTGTGTGTGTGTGTGTGTGTGTGTGTGTGTGTGTGTGTGTGTGTGTGTGTGTGTGTGCAATCACGCACGCATGCATGCACACATTTGTATGTGTGTGTGCTAGTCCGCACGTGTGTGTATGTGCGAGTGTGTGAGTGTGTTCGTTTTATTGATTATGTATTGAACGTATTACTTTATGCAGATATTAAATATTATATTAACCAATATAAGATTTATTTTAAATGGCATGTTAGGAAAATACATTTTACAAATTTATGTAGCAAATATTTATATATGACACCAAAGCCAATTAGGTTTCCCCCAAATTTGGGAAATTCTGTTTGGGAAGTTGATACTTAAAAGTATTAAAGTAAAATGAGATGGGTGTGGCCATATGTGAGCCACCTCTGCCTCTCCTCCCACTGGTGCCATTATGTGATTAACTAGGGCCAAAATAGTGCGTGGCTCTCAAACATGATATTGCCAGTTCTCATTTCTGTGAGTTGAAAGAATGCTTGGCCTTTGCTTTTGTTTTGTGAATGTCTGAATATTTTGTCTCTTTTGAATATTTTGTCTCTTTTGAACATTTTTATTTACTTAATTATTTCTAATTAATTTTTTAAAATTAATGTTTTTTTTATTTTAAATTTCCACTTCTTTTTTCCTACTTTTTAATATGATGATATACACATCTTAGCAATGCTTTGCCATAAAGAATTGTATTATTTTTTTTAATGGATACATAGTAGGACTGTTTCATTGTTAATGGCCAAATTGATAATTTCAGATCATCGCAAGTTGAATTTGAAGGAGCCAAACATGAGATCCGACGGCTTCAGGAGGAAACGGATGTGCTCAACTCCCAGGTGGAGGAGCTTGCCAACCTTAAGAAGATTGCAGAGAGACAAATGGAGGAAGCACTTGAGTCACTGCAGGCAGAGAGGGAGGCAAAGTATGCTCTCAAGAAGGAACTGGATGCCAGGATGAATTCTGAGTCCATGTACAACCTCTCCAACCTGGCTATGAGCATGAAACTCTCAGGTCAGTCTGGAAAATTTCTATTCACACATGGTATTTCCTGAAAGATAATACCATTATCCTTTTAAGGATGTGTTGGCTTATGATCTGATGCAGAAATGCACTATAGAAATACTTCTGTCTGTTCTAATTCATTTCACACTAAAAAATGATTATGAATATGAGACTTCTAATCATTACTGTCATGTCCTGGCATTTTGTGAAATATTGGTATAGGTTGCTCATTGTCTACACTTGGGCATGCCTATATATATCCTGTAGGGTTAATTGGGTTTGTTTGGGAGAGCTGATATACATATATATACATATTTTTTTTTACCAATACTTCAGGGAGTACAGATTTTGGTGAGAGTGATGGGGAAGATGACACTCCTGTTCTGAGGAGGTTAGAATCGGAGTTGATGAGTGCCGGTGGGGGATCAGCTGAGACTCTAGGGGGAGATCTGTTCTCTGAAATCCACTTGAATGAGCTTCGGAAGTTGGAGAAAAAGCTGGAGGAGGTTTGTTTTATTTCTGTTTTTGTATGGGAAATATTTATGGTATAATTAGTGCATACTGTAAAAAATCTAATTTTTGTAATTGATAAATTTGAGAGGGTGGCATTTTTTGTAGGCTAAAGAAGAAGAAAAAATAAAAATTAGGGTAGTAGTGTCTGTGATTGATCTCATACCATTAGATCATATCTTGGAAATGAATATAGTTTGGGAAGGAAAATTTGTAGTTTTGTTTGTCATAAATTATGCTGATTATTCCTTTCAGGCCGAACACGAGAAGAGTCAGCTTACTACCAACCTGAAGGAGAGTCAGGAAGGCCTGGAGAAGACCCGACAGGAACTAGACGCACAGCATGCCAGAGTGTCGCATCTTCTGGGGCACATCTCTGCTCTGGTTAAGCTGCATGATCAGGAGAATCCTAACCAGGTAAGGCATTTTGCCAATGAATATAATGTGTGAAATTTGTGTTGCAATGTTAAAAAATGATATGTTGGAATTGGATATGTACATATAGTTCTTTAGAATAGCTTTAAATATTGATAAAATTTTGATTTATAGATGAATGCTGATGATACAGCCATGTTGGTGAGCTTTTTGGAGAAGCAAAAATCAAGGTATCAGGTTGCAGCCAAAGAAATTACTGAACTCAAAAAGAGCATGACAGAGATACAGAATTCTGAAACTGCTGGAGCTAGTGATGCTGTCCAGCAGCTGCGTAATGAAGTCGGAACACTGCGCTCAAGGGTATTAATTATTGGCTTTCATATGTTTACGTGTAAAGATGTCCTCAATGATGTTGCACTTTGCTTCATTTAAAGTATTTGAGGAATGTTGCAATTATGATTATAATCCTTTATCATGATATTTATTTTTATTGGATTATACATATTTTGAATATGTACTTATATATATTTCTTTTCTTCAGCTTGTGGATGCTGAACAGAAGTCCTTGGATCTGGGCAATGATGTGAACATTCTGAGCCAGATGCTGAACAGCCGAGAGGGTTCACTCTCATTCACACAAAATGATCTAGGGTTTGTACTCTTTCTTTTTGGTTTGTCAGGATGAAGATTAGCTGATATTGTAGGCCTACAGCGGAAACTTTTGTTTCATTTGATATGATATTTTATGTTAGTTTTAGTGACTTGTAATATATTTATTTTGATATATTTTTTGCTAATAGTATATATATATATTTATTTTTTATTTTTTTTATCAGTGTCAATTATAAATTATTTGTATTTGATAGGAATAGATTTAAGTTCATAAGGAGACTTGAGGTTTTGTTAGTGAATAAAATTACAATATTCTTCATTAACAGGAGTATCAGTGAAATGCTTGCACAGTTGTATCACCATGTGTGCACAGTCAATGGAGAAACCCCATCAAGGGTACTTCTTGATCATAGTAAACAGGGACATCACACAGAGAAGGGTTCTGGTAAGTGATGTCTTCTCTTTTTTGTAGGATTTGAAATTTGTTTTTTTATGAATGTTTGATTTTGTCTTTAGGAGATGAATTATGCTAGAAGATGTATATTCAATCTTGAATTGTTCCCTTAAATACCAGATTGCTATTTGTTCTGTTGCTGTAATGGTAAGAGAGTTACAAAGTAATCTCTTATAACTATAGTTTTCCATTTATATTTTTCCCAGAATTATTGCTGTCTAGTAAGATAGGTTAGAGTGGTTCATGGTATCAGACTTAGATATGTTTGGGAAAAAAGCCATTTAGAATTTATTTTTTCCCTTCTTTTATCATCTAAATACTATTAAAATTGGGACTTTAGTGATTTATTTATACAAGTCATAGCTATTGCATATATGTGAATAAAGAATCCTGTTGATATAAGCAACTAGTACAAAAGTGATATTGTGAAGTGAGACCTTAATAGTTAATGCACCGTTGCTGTTAGATATATAAATAATAAGTATAAGTACAATGTAATACAAATTTACTATATTCCATTTATATCCTTATATCTTTTGATAATTTATTTAGTATATATCTTTTATAAAACAGATGGAGAGGACCAGAAAGTATCTTCGCCTACACAAATCTCAACAATGCTGGATAATCTCAAGAACAAGTTGAGGACAGATGTTCCTCTGACAGATTTTGTAAGTCCAGGCCTGCCTGTGTATTGATGTCACAAGTAATGATCGTTCACAAAATGTGGAAATTCAACACACATTGTAAAAAAAGGTCAAGTTCAATTACATCTCTCTTAACTTTTTGTACAGGGGCATAGAAAAGTTTCTTACACTTGATTTGTATTTTCCAGGATGATTCTAGCGATCCTAAGGATGTGCGCAATACGATAGATACCATTCAGGACCAGATTAGACACCTGAAGAAGGCTGTGGAACATACTATAGAGTTGAGCAAGGAGAAAGGACACTTTAGGGAGAGTGCTTCATCTGATAGTAAGTGTAGTGAGCTTACTCATATTTTGCAATTACACGCATCAATGGTGTCAGATCTCAGGGTCTTATGTCAGGAGAGTTTTTGTTGTATTGAATTGTATATACACCTGCATTTATGGAAGAGTTCATATTATTGTGAAGTAGGATAATATAATTTACAGAAATGTAAATAGCTCATTCAGGCCCCTTCTCATTCTGATATCTTCCTTTATCTTATTTTATGATTATTCACAAATATATTCTACCTCCCCCCAGGTGGTCTCACTGAAAGTGAAGTACAAGAACTTCAGGAACAGGTGATCAAACTGAAGTCCCTGCTTTCCACCAAGAGGGAACAGATTGCTACACTTCGCACAGTACTAAAGGCCAACAAGCAGACAGCTGAGGTAATGTTTTTGTCTGATTTACATGTTGCATTTACTGTAGTGGGAATTAACAAAAAAGAAATTTGTAATCCTCTTATACAAAATAGATTTAGAATAGATTTTAAGGATGTCATCTACTTTGACCTTTAAAATTGTATTTGTTTTTTTTATTTAGGTATTAAGCAGATTGGTTTTAAAGCTTTGCATACTTCTAAAACTTTTCAGTTTGTAGAAGAGTAATTTTTTTAAAGATGAAATTGATGTTAAGGAAATATTTTTCCAATTATCAGTCACATTTACTTTCACTGAATTAGTTTTGTTTTAATTATTTTTTAAAACTTATATGAGCAAGACCTGATTTTAAGGTTTTCTCTCCTATGTAGGTGGCACTGTCCAATCTGAAGTCCAAGTATGAAACAGAAAAGAGCATAGTCTCTGAAACAATGATGAAACTTCGCAACGAACTGCGTCTGTTGAAGGAGGATGCTGCTACATTCTCCAGTGAGTCACTTTTACCATATGTTTTTATTTGGTAAAGATCATGAATAATTTGTTTTTTGAAATTTTCATATACACTTTAATTGCCTTGCCATGGAAATTGCCATTGATATTAGCTTTGTATGGCAACTTTGATGTTAATATCTGTGTTAAAGATAATTCAAATAGAATTTACACAGCATTATAGAAGGGTATTAAGTACACTTTGCTTCTGTGAATCACAGGTCTCCGTGCTATGTTTGCTGCACGTTGTGAGGAATACGTAACACAGTTAGATGAGGTGCAAAGGCAGTTAGTGGCAGCAGAAGAGGAGAAGAAGACACTGAACTCCTTGCTACGGATGGCTATCCAGCAAAAGCTGGCTCTTACTCAGAGACTGGAAGATATGGAATGTGACAGAGAAAGGTGAGTTTATACTTATATTTTATAAACCTATGTATTTTGTCTGATTTTTAGACCTAATTATTGAGACTGGAAAAAAATGTTGATTTAAAGACATGCAAATATGATAACAAGTCCATGTGATAATTGAATGTAATTATGAATGTGCAATATAATTGTTGATACTTAAATCTATCTACATCTATTCTTCATTACAAAAAAGCATTATAAAAGTATTTAGATAAAAATTGCATGAAAAAATCTGATGCTTTAAAACAGGTAACAGATAAAAAATAAATCACTAAACCTCCAGCCAAGTAGAGGAGCTATTTGACATAGGGTGAGGTTCCTCCCAGAAATCACAGTCTGTGTCTTTGCTTGAATGCTAGTCTTCCTTTCTCAGGTTCAACATGCGAAAGCATCCTGGAAGCAGGGGCGGCAGAGCTTATAGTTCCAGATTTAACAACCAACCACATGCTTCTCCATCACAGCACCATTACCAACGCAGAGATAATTATTAAGGTGTAAATGATTGTTTTTAAATGTATTTATGTGAAGTAAAGCAAGAGATGAAACATTAGTTGGAAGATATTACAGTGTTATTGGTTGATATAGGATGATGCATCATGAGAATAGAACATCTGTGTATGTTTTTTTTTTACACATGTGTTCTCTTCCAGCATCCAATTTCAAACTTGTTTACGCTGTGTCATGAAGACCTCAGAAACTAGAGTTATCTTACAAAGACTTTTTACACTTGTAAAAATGCAAGTTCTCGAGGATGGATTGATGCATGGAGGAACTCTTCCTTGTGTGAATGATTGAAAGACATCATATGCAGGTTGGCAAATGTCTGCCTATGAGCGGTAGACTTTATGTGCCTGAGTCATCTCGTCTGCTTTAGAACCTGGAAAGGAATATAAATTGATGTATGGAGAAGCACCTATTCAGAAATGTTGGATTGTAACTTGTTAAAAAGTGTGCCCCTCTTTTTTAATCTTACGCTGTTTCTTGTTTGTGAAGCAGGATGTAGTTGACTAAAAAAAAATGTTTTAAAAGAAATTGCTTTAATTTTGAATTATATATATATATTTGATTTATTTTAATTCTTTTTTACTATTGACTCTTAATGTACAGAATTTTTGTAATTAAGTGAATATTTCTTTTATGAATTGCAAAGTACATAGTAATATTCATGTGCAGGTCATATCGTCCAAATCAGAACAGAGGCATGTCCACAATGAGAACTGTGTTCTTTACCCATAGTATCTCAGAAGCTTTAAATCTTAAGAATAAGTTCTATGATTCTTCCCAGTTTAGATACCTAATAATACTGCAACGTCCAAAAGAGTTAAAATTGCATAGCAAATACCTGATAGATCATAAGATTTAGAATTTTAATTCCTATTTACTTACAAAATCAAGTATTTTTAAAAGAAATATTGTATAAAGCTTATGCATACTATCAGTAAAGTTTGTTAATAATGCCGTTTGATAATTGAAATTATATGTCACTGAATATTACTTAGTTGGCATATGCTCCCAAGTACGGGCCATAGGTTGTAATAAGAGATCCTGCCTCGTTGCATACTCATTATTCAGAGACAGTTCTGTTCAGAGCATGGACAAGAGTAGCAAACAATTGACAAATGTTACACTTTTTTATTTCATATTTGCCTGTAATTGATTTTATAGTTGCATAGAAAAGTAATTCATTTTGTATGGATGAAGTGTAGACTAGATTTTTTAGTATTTATTTTCTCATTTTTTATTATTGTTGAGTGGGTAATTTCATTTTGCCTGGTGGAAAGGTTGCTACATAGGTTATTCATGTCTCTCTGAAGTCTACAAGAAAATATATCAGATTTTTGTAATAAAATACAAAGATGTACATCTGAAGAGCTTATTCATATTTTGTTTTTAGCTGGTTATGAGTTTAGCATTTGCAGTTGATCACAAACACAAATTTGTATATGAACTAGGAAATTGCAGGGCAGCTCACATATGACATGAACTTGTGGTTGATCAGAATCAGTAGTTGTTTCATCTTTTTAAAGGATAGACATGAATTTGTATTGCAGAGGTACTAAAGACAATGCTGATTCTACTTAAAATAATATTTTTACAGTTTATAACTCTCACGAATCTCTTGATACAGTTATATTTGTATTGACCTGAATTTGTATGACAGATGCAGAAGTCTGAATTTTCGATAGTGTCTGGCAAGATAAAATGTCAGAACTGCTCAAGAAATGTACTTATGTTTTTTAAATAAGGGTTTTTGGTCAAGGTACTTTACAAATTGCAAACAAATTGGAAGGAGAAATAACATCATCTGCCTGGTTTACTTTTCCATTATAGGACACATAGAAGTAAGAATTATTTCTCAGTTACTTCAGAATAGGGCTGTTGGTAGTTTGTGTAACCCTTGCATTTGTCATGTACAAATGCTTACATAAAGTCAGTCTGTTGTCATAGAAATGCTGTAACATGAGTATTTAAAAAATTTATTCATTTTAAATTGCCTATGTTTATGATAGCAGAAGTGTTAACTATTATTACAAGTTGTTAACAGTGAAATAAAAGTTTTTAATCATATGGTGCATTTAGTTTGGGGTGAGTTTTACACAGGAAGAGAAAAATAATTATATTAGGTGATGTGATATCTCTTATATATTTGGAACAATGAGGGTGCTACTCAATCATTTTTTTTACAGCTAGTTATCAGATTACTTATAATTATTATCTTTATTTTAACATGCATTCACATGATAGTTATTTTTTTTATTATGCAAAGATTATATATCTTGGCTGCTATATTTATGAAGACATTTTTATATACACAGCACTGTATATTGTGTTCGAGAAGGGTTCATATCTCAGTCTTGTTACCTGTCCACATTTATGTTCTTGTAATGACATTAAAGGCTTTTCTTTATCTTTTTATGCTTGTGGTCATATTATTCTTTAAACCTCTTGGTAGTTAGTTAGCATTCTTAATAGGATATTGAGATTTTCGTTGTGTGTATCCTATTACAATTTTTTTGGTAGGTTTGTGGTATAAAGATCATATATGGTATATGATGCATGATAGCCAATATTTGGCTGATGAAGTTATTGTAATAATCATGGATATTTTTTATTGTGATTATTATTAGTATTTTTAAATGTCAAAGGCACCTTTTCGAAGCAGCTTGATCAAGAACAGCAACTCGGTTACTTATCACAAACAAACGAATTGCTTCTGAGATCGTATTACTCTGTAGCATACCCTGAAAATGATACCAAGTGAGCACTGTAGGGTTGCTGATATAGTTTTCAGTGTTCAGAGAGCCTTTGCCCTTCAGTGTTTAGCCATTTCACTTTAACTTTGATAAGAGAATATACTTCTATCTTGGCTGATTGTGTAGTAATTAGTTAGCTATTTATACTAGTAGGAAATCAGTTTAAATTATTCTCATTGCATTAAAATTTGAATATGCAAGGTCATTGTACATGATTATAGTAGCAGAGAATTTAGCTGTTTTTTAGGCTTTCTATACTTGGTTGTAAGACTTTATTTTAATTTTTTTTTCTGTATTGGGAATTTTTGCTGTGCAGCTCTGAAGTAAAAATAACATACATTTTGAATTATTCTGGTTGTATTTTACTATCACTTTGCCTGAACTTGCATTGATAAGTGTAGAATATCTGTACATAATTCAGTTAACAAAAACTGGTGTCATGTTTTAAGAATGATTGGCCTGAAGTATTTTCGAGTATTTAACATAATATTGTTTGTTCTGGAATTTTGGTGACATAGGGAGAACAAGGTGACCGCGTTGTGATCTGTATTGTGATGTGTCTTCACTGGCCCCATTTTTTTCAGTCACTTTGCTTTATCTGTGTACTTGTAAAAGCAGATTTACTATTGTTACTATTTATGGAGCACGTCAAGCACATCCTATGTACCCTTGCTAATATTCCAAGTTGCTTCAAGAGTTTGAAATATTTAGGTGTATGCCTACTATGAAGGGGCCAGTGTTGCACAAAAGAGCTTGCTTAAAGAAATAGATCCAGTTGAGCAGTCCATTATCTCACCATAGAGTTTAGGGCAGTTTTTAGTGCTAAAGGATTTATTTGTGGTGGTCAATCAGTGTTTTCTTTATAAGTGTCACCACATTGTCACAGTTGCAGGACCTACTGGAATTTAGTGTCTTGACAGGTATATGCTCTTTTTAGTGAACAGTTAGTATTAGGTTTTGTTTTTCTTTTCACTCAGAACCAAAGACACTGTTAGCATAGATTCACATACTTTGCAGTGGATTTTGAGACATAAGTTGTAGTCCTTCAGACCATAGTGGTACATAAACCAGTAAGGTGGAGTAAATTTTTGATATTGATACAGGAAAGTGATTAATTATGGATAACCACAAAAATGATAATTCAGGATTAAAGACTAAAATTATAAGATATGTGGGAAAAGACTAGTATAAAATTATTTGAA
>NW_028234406.1:35799099-35801599 GCF_977035675.1 Penaeus japonicus | reverse complement strand
GGAGTAGGTATTGGGAGACTATTTTTGGTGCTCTTTCTACGTTTGATAATACAGATTTTATCGTTTTTTTTACATCTTGATATAAAAAACTGCTTGGTCACACACACACAAACACACACACACACACACTAACACACACACACACACACACACACACACACACACACACACATACACGTGTTGCATATGAAAACTAGGCCGGCCTGTTCGACTGTCCGTTATTTAAGACAAAGTTGCCCTCCCCCCCCACCATAGTAAATGACCGGGTTATGCAAGCCAACACGTTTCATATCTGATACAGTTATATTTATAAACGCTAAGATGATCTTTTTTCCTTCGATAAAAAAATTATTCTTATAACCTTCTGAAAAAGTCCATTCCATGTTGAAAAAATATGTGCGTCAAACGCAAGCAATACTAAACTATCAAAGTATCAAAAGTTTCGATCTGATGTATTGCCAATGGACTATATATGTATGTATATATATATATATATATATATATATATATATATATATATATATATATATATATATATATATTTATTTATTTATATATTTATCATTTTTTTTCTCTCTCTGTAATTCTCTGTCTGTTTGTGATGCTGTCTATCCCTCTGTGTATCTGTCTGTCTCTATGTCTCTCTCTCTCTTTCTTTTTGTTTTCCTCTCCCCCCCTCTCTCTTTCTCTCCCCCATCTCTCCCTCTCTCGTCTCTCTCTCTCTCTCTCTCTCTCTCTCTCTCTCTCTCTCTTTTCTCATTATTCCTCTCTTTTCCTTTCCTGCTCTCTCTCTCTCTCTCTCTCTCTCTCTCTCTCTCTCTCTCTCTCTCTCTCTCTCTCTCTCTCTCTCTCTCTCTCTCTCTCTCTCTCTTTCTCTCTGTCCCAATCTCACCCCTCCCTCCCTCTCATTATATTTCTCTTACTCTCCTTTCGCCCCCTCTCTCCCTCTACCCCTCTCCTCGCTTCTCTCTCATTATATTTCTCTTACTCTCCTCTCTCTCTCTCTCTCTCTCTCTCTCTCTCTCTCTCCCCCCCCCCCCCCCCTCTCTCTCTCTCTCTCCCCCCCTCTCCCTCCCCCCTCTTTCTCTCATTATATTTCTCTTACTCCCCCCTCTCTCTACTTCTCTCTTTCGTTCTCTCTCTCTATCTATCTATTTATCTATCTCTCTCTCTTTCTCACTTTCCCTCTCTCCCTCTCATTATAATTCTCTTACTCTCGCCTCCCCCCTCTCCTCTCTCATTATATTTCTCTTACTATCCCCTCTCTCTCTCTCTCTCTCTCTTCCCCTCTTTCCCTCCCTCCCTCTCTCTCTCATTATAGTTCTCTTACCCCCTCCTCTCTCTCTCTCTCTCTCTCTCTCTCTCTCTCTTACTCTATCTATCTATATTTCTTCTGTGAGGGTTTACTTGCGTAATGCTATTTTTACATGAACAAGTATTCTAGTATTTTAAGTACTTTTAAATTAAAACAATATCACATTTAAGTAAGAATTAAAAACTGGGCAAGCAATATCCTTACATGTGATGCCTTGATGCGATTTTGTTTTATATAAACCTTCAGAGAATGACTCCGCATTGTATCATCTATACTTGAAAAAAAAAAAAACTTTTAATAAACCATAAAAAAATCACGGTCGATTTTCCCTCAACTATTGTCAAGATGAAAAATATTTCGAGAATCAATCTACAAATATTCTTCATATACTTGCAGTAATTATAGTCGAAGTGTTGATCTATACTCGCAGTACTTCAACGAAAATTCAATGAATGAATTCAGATCTGAATGTAACCATAATTCTCTAATTTAATATTCAATTCGATAATATCATTAGCCAGTATGACACAATGCCGTCATTATTCATTGGGGTTGTTAGAGCGTGAGCTTTCTCATAAATCAGTCATGAGAATTAAGACAGCATTTAGCAGCATGGGCCATGACTAACAAAATTAGTTAGATAAGCCGGTTTTGATAATTCGGATAATTATCATTAATTGTATGATTGATTATAATGCTTCTTTGTCGCATTTTATTTTTTTCTTTCCAGTTATATTCGTTAATTCCTTAATGATATAGTATCAGCGATTAAGGAAATTTGTAATAGTATTGTGTTTGTGATTATAACAGCTATATAAATAATGATGGTAATGATGATACCAAATATGATAATATCAATGGTGATGATAGTAATAATATAATTAAGGATCATGATAATGATGGCAATAACGATAATAATATTACTGATAATTATAATGATATTACTAATAATACTAATAATGCTGATAATAAAATAATGATATGGATAATGACAATACTAATGATAATGATGGTAATGATAATCATAATGACAATAATAATGAAAAGGATAAAGATAATAGTAATGATGATAAATAATGATAATGATATTAAAAATACTGATGATAATGACGATGGGAGAGGGAATATTGAGAATTATAATAACAATGATTAATGCTGATAATAACAGTGATAACAACAACAATA
>NW_028234406.1:35784099-35789099 GCF_977035675.1 Penaeus japonicus | reverse complement strand
TTTGTCGCCGGTGACTTGATATTCATTGTTAATGGAGATGGTGACGTAAAACTTATTGCTGGTGAAGCTGCAGTATTTGTGGAAAGTGGAGTTGTCTGAGAGGTTGCATAGGATGTTCTTGTTGATGCTGCGGTAGGAAACACTGTAGAAGTAGGAGCTGCAGAAGGTATTTCAGACGATATAGTCGTTGCTGGACCTTCTGGTAAAGGGCTTGTAGTATGCCCTGATTCTGATGGTACTAAGGGATTTGTTGGAGGAGGATGTGTTTCTAGACTGTTCAATAAAGAAGATGTCGTGCTGTTTCCTAATTCTGGAGAGGTTGTGGGAGTAGTTACTGGGGAAGATGTACTTGTAGATGAAGATACAAGCTGGCTGTCCGTTGTTGGTGCAGGAACCCCGGTGTCTGAAGCAGGAGTCCCGGATGTGACTTGTGATCTAGAGGAAGCCCATCGTTTATACCAAGCTCCCCAGATAGAGCTTACTGGGAGGGAAGAGTTGTCTTGCTTGTCTGTAGACATCGGTGGCAGCGTGCTTGAAACTGGTATGTTTTTGCTTGTTGTACTTATTGGAGGAGGTGTGGAAGCCAGATCCACTGAAGGTTCTACTGATATCTTCACCCATTTTGTGTCATCGTCCTCTTTGTACGGCTCTGGCAAAGGATGGTCAGCAGTCAGATCAATAGAACTGACGACGATTGAGCTCCCGTCCCCCGTCACCAAGGTAGCCGTCGGTTTATCGTTAAATTCCTCGAAGGTAAGGGAGGCCTCTGGCCGAAGGAGCTCATCTGACGTGTATGATGGCAGAGTGGAATAGTGTGAAGGGCCGTCCTCCTGTATGGACGAGGTATTGTCTTTTTCTTCATACATGGGTAACGGAGAAGGAGTAGATAGGGGCTCAGATTTTATGGTGGACATATTGTGGGGATGGACGCTTATGTGCCACGAGACGTTTCTTTTTGGGAAATGAACTGAGTATGGAATGTACGTGGATGAATCTATGGTGGGCGTGGGATTTGTCGTTGAAGGCATCACGTAAATGGGTGTCCGGGTTGGGTCACTAGTAGTGTGCGATGAATCATTACTGTTTGTCGGGACACTGGGCTGATTGCTGGAGATAGGATCCGGGTTAGATGGGTAAATGGAGGGTGCACGGCTAGGGGACACGTGGATACTTTCGACCGAATGACCATTTGATACAATGACAGGGTCGGGTATCCTATATGTAGAGTAGCCTACGGGTTTACCTGATATGATGATGGGAGAAAATTCTGCAATGGCAGGGTTTGAGTTTCCACTACTCTCTGATTTATTCTTTTGCTCTTGTGTAAAGTACAGGTCAGGATCTTTTGCAGTGTCCTCACTCTCTTTGTCAACTCTTAACGCCTTGCATGGATTCGCCACACCAGGATACAGCAAGCCATAGAAATCCAAAAGAGGGGAGAGATTACCAACATCATCACACGAAGGGGTCTGTAGTAAAGGCGTAGTGATTTTTACAGGGGCAGCTGTAGTTAGGGCTGATAAAAGGTTGATCGTATCAGGTGTTGTGCCTAGCACTGGCGTTACAAGCATTTCCCCGTTGCTATCATTAAGTTTCTGGTTCTTTAAAGCCTGAAGAATAGCGGTATCCTGGGGTCTTGGACTGGTCGCTGGAGTAGGAGAGACCTTTTCTGAATTAGTTCTAATTGGAACAATGTCGGGTAGACTTTCGACAGGCTTATTGGCATTTGGTAGAGGGTTTGTATTTGACAAAAATGTTAAAGTCTGATTGAGGATTTTTGACAGAAAGTCATTTCCAGGTGACCTGCTCGTGAGTGGAAGGGGAGTCCAAGGGAAGTCTTCTGTTGACTGGGACCCTCTCTCAGAGGTGCTTGTCGGTGTTCGTTCAAGAATATTTGCCGTGAAGGTAACCAGTCTATCATGGTCTGTAGATGATTGTTCTGGAGCTCTTGTAGTCCCTCCAACATATTCAGGATATTTCACTAATCCTGCATCAGATTGCTCAGGATCTTCAAGTAACTGCCCAAGAATTTCGTGTATTTGGATAAGATCTGAAGATGGTCCTTCATATTTTGAATCATTGTATTGTTGGTCAGGGATTTTATGCATATAATAAAAGCTACTAACTGATTCTTCTCCTGCTAAAGAAGACTGTTCATCATATTTTGATTTATGATTATTTGTCGACGAAAGTTTATATCGTGGAGTGTTTACATGGTCAATATCTGTGAAATGGTTAACGGGGTCTGTTTCTATATGTTCAGGGATCGTGGATGGCTGCTCGGTTCCATTAACTGTTTGTTCATAGTCTCTCATCATTACCGTCGAACCAAGTGTTAGTCCAGGAGATATAGATGTTTCAGATGATTGTTCAGTGCTTTCAGATATACTTGGTACTCTAAACAGCTGCTCAATATTTCTTACAGGTTGCGTAGAGTCTTTAGGAGGGGATGCAGGTCTTCTAAATGCCTCTTCATTAAATGTAAATGGCTGAGTAGTTAACACAGATTGGTAGCCAGAGTCTTTCATGGGTAAGTCAGAAAATCCAGGAGGTTGTTCATTGTTTCCAGGTACTATTGGATGAGCAGTGATTGTAGATGTGTTTTCAAAATATTTGTGTGAGGGTTCAGATGCACTATATGTTTGATCTGTGGTTGTTAATAGTTCAGTAGTAAGTAGTTGTTCCGTTGTTGAGACTATTGCCTGAGGAGTAGTTCCTGCAGTTGTCAGTTCAGAAATTACTGTTGATTGTTCAGAGTGTGTAAATGGTTGCTTTTTGACAGGCACAGCAGGTTGTCCTGGGAATCTCTGATCTGTGTAGTCATCATTATTCCCAACTGTTGACTCGTCGTGGCCTGGATCCATCAATAAGGTCGAGGCATGGCTAGAATCTAAAGCCAAATTAGAATCTTCTTTTACCTTTCCTGATGCGTCTTGGCTGATATTCACAATGAGAGGCTTTTCCAGGTCAGCTGTAGGTACCAACTCTGTCGTTGGCGCGGGATTTGAACTGGGATATTGATCCGACAATAAGAAAGTCAACCACTCGATCGTTGATGGGTACGTTGGCGTGATTGTATCCTGTAGAACCATGCTATTATTTTGGTTTATTGGTGGATCACGGTTCTTGTGAAAAGAGTGTTGTTGTGGCGTGATGGTAGGTTGTGTTATGGAAGGGTTTATGTGCTGTGTTGTGCGTGGAAGTGGCGTATGCGTGTGCTTGAAGGTAGTGGGGCGCGTGTTGCGTGTGCGCGGATAATTGGTAAATCGGGGTGTGTGTGAGCGTGGTGAAGTGGTGAGTTGTGGTGTGTTTGGGGTGAAGTATGAGGTTTCACGAAGTGCATATTTCTGTAAGAGGCTCGTGGGATGTGGTGCGTTCGTTTGGGCAGATGTATTGGCACGTGGTGTGTATGTTGAGGGAAAAGTGCTAGGAAGTGTGCTTGTAGGGATGAGGGAGGAATGAGGTGAGATCGTATGTGGAGCAAGTGTATGATGTGGTGATGTGTCTGGAGATGTAATTGGACGCCCTGTATGTTTGTCGGACGGAGTGGTTGCATGCGGATTCGTGACATGAGGTGCTTGCGATCCGGGGGGGCGCTCCTCGGGGTGCGGCGTAAGGCTTTCTGGTACGTCAGTCACAGTGATGAGGACGTCACTAACGGTTTGTGTTGCGTGTGGTTCTGTTTCTCTAGTCGTCCTGATTGGCAACGGGGGAAGTGATGGAGGGGTCACCAGATTACTTCTGTTTTTGGTTCCACTATGACTGAAACGAACTGGTAAAGACCAAGAACCAGTTATGCTTCCAGCCTGCGCAGTGCCATAAGCAATATTTTCATTTTGGAGCAAAGTCGACGCCCCACTGTGCTGCAAAAAATCACCCCTTGCGCCCTTCTTGGATTCCTCCGTCGGTTCAGCCGTGGCTTCTCCAGCGCCGTTCAACCAACTCCACGTTGATAAGCCAGAGCCAGTGCTTGTAGTGAGGGCCTGACTTGTATTTTGTCCCAGGAACCAATCTGCGTCCCTCGCAGCCCTAGACCGTGACTGAACTTCTTTTGAATCAACATTCCTCCCCTTGGATGGATATAAGTAACTCACCTGAAGGCGCTGCTGCTGTCCGGCGAGATCACTGGTCTTGGCGGCGTCGGCACAGTCGCTGTTTGTACACAAGTTTTCACGGTCATGGCTCACTCCACGCTCTGCGTCGGGAGCTTCCAGCAGATCATATGAACTGCTGGAGCCTCGGGAAACGGGCCCGGTGGGTGGAGTTTCGGCGGTGGGCGTGACGCCACCACTGGGCCCGCCTACCACGCCCATGCTCATGACGACAGCCAGAATTACAGCTTGGGGGACTACTTTTGCATACATGTTATATACAGATTTTGTGAAAAAAATAAAGTTTGTCTATAGCATTCTTCGTTCTCCACAAATAACACCGAAAAACATGTGTTTTGGTTAAACGCATGAATCACCATTAATTACGTGGAATTAATCTGACCTCATACGCTGCCGCTGTTGACGCCTTTTGCGGAAAGGAAGCGTGCGTAGTAGGCCATACCGTTACTTGATGAATGACCGTCCGTAGAGCACCTCGGTGACCTCGTGGCGTTCATCATTTGAATTTCTGTTTTACTCTGTTTTAGGAGTGGTCGCCTAATCTTGCGGTTCACAGTAGTGCTTCATATACTTTGTATTACAAATACAGTCATTAAATTGTTAAAACATCAGAGTATGTAAGAAAACACGAAAACATTATCAGTTAGATCTCTTCTTCCAAGGAACTTCTTTTCTGTATAGTGTCTATATCTGCCAGAATCAATTACAGAGGCACGATCACAGGTACACTTATTGTTCACTATAATTTCAACCAACACTTACACGTTACTCACTGTCTTGTCAAATACTCACATCTATTTACTACTTCCCAACCGATGCAATCTAGGCCATATTGTCACGACCATAATGACCAAGACCCAACTCCTAAAATCCGGCTCGGCGTGCCAG
>NW_028234406.1:35754099-35764099 GCF_977035675.1 Penaeus japonicus | reverse complement strand
CTGAGCGAGGTCGTAACGATTGGAATAATCATTTATGGTGTGCTTGTTATGGCTGTAAAAGAGTTTATATGTTGTGAGTAACGGTCTTGTTTAATTTGTTTATTCTGCTCAAGGATAAGTTAATAGAATGTTAACGGTTATATAAAGCACGATGAAGACGGAGAGAGAGAGAGAAATAGAAAAATAGGTTGAAAAATTGAAAGAGAGAGAGAAATAGAAAAATAGGCTGAAAAATTAAGAGAAAGAGAAATAGGAAAATAGGTTGAAAAATTGAGAGTAGAAAAATAGATCGAAAAATTGAGAGAGAGAAAGAAAAATAGGCTGAAAAATTAAGAGAGAGAGAAATAGGAAAATAGGTTAAAAATTGAGAAAGAAAAATATACCGAAAAATTGAGAGAGAGAGAAAAAAAAAGAAATGAGAAAAAAAAGAAAGATAAAGAAAGGAGAGAAACAAACAAACGTACGGACAAAAAAAAAAAAAAAAAAAACAAGCAGAAAAGAAAATACACACACAAAACAAACAGACAACAAAAAATGAAACAAACCACATCTAAACACCACATGGCCCGACTAACCAAACTCTCATCCACCAACAAAAAATGTTGATACTCTCTTTTTAAAGAAGCTACTGTATTTGCGAGACTCGAAGCCGTGTCGACTCAACGCTCGAGTGGTTCCTTAGGTACTTCCGCATTGACTCTGATGATGAAGCTCTATTGGACTACGTTACGTGGGCGGCAGCGGAAACATCTTTTCCTTTATCTGTTGGTCAGTTTCACAGATGCTTTGGATTATTATTTTTTATTTTTTTTTCTGATTAATTATGCAATTTATTTTTTTCTGATTTACTATGCAATTTATTATTTTTTATATTTTTTTCTGATTTACTATGCAATTTATTATTCTTTTATTTTTTCTGATTTATTATGCTATTTATTATTCCTTTATTTTTTCTGATTTGTTATGTAATTTATTTCTTTTATTTTTTTCTGATGTTGCTTTAAGAGTTTTATTTGATTGTTTGTGCTTTGGTGCTCATTGTTATATTTGTAGTAAAACAATAATTGTAGTAAGTTTGTAGGAATGATATGAGTAATGAGACATATTTCTTGATAATTATAGTTATGATAGAAGTGATGATCATGATGACAGTGATTATCAAATCGATATTGATAGAAGGTGTAGAAATAGTAAATTTGATGATAAGGATAGTTTTATATTGCTGATGGTAGAAATAACTGATAAAATGATGGTAATGGTAATGGTAATGATAATAATGATGATAATGATAATGCTACTAAAGATAATAATGATCATGATTATTGGAATAATAAAGATGATAACAATGACAGTAATAATGGTTATAGTAACAATGATGATATTGATAATAACATTAATCATAATAATAGCGAAATTATATTGATTATAAAAGATGATGTTAATGATAACAGTGATGATAACAATGATGATAATAATAATAATAGCCCTGATGATGATAAATGATAATAACAATAAGGATTAAGGTAATAGCAGAAATTGTAATAAAGATAATAACAGTATGAAAAATCACTAATGACAATGACTGTGATAAAATGGAGAGTATTACTAGTGTAATGATAACAATAATTCAATAAAAATATGATAACAAAGTTAACATTCTTAAATTGGTAATAATTGTACAATATTTCTTAATTATCATTCTCGCCATCCCCATTAACATTATTTTTTAAATACTGCTGTCTCTAGTATAAATGCTAGAATTTAAAAAAAAAGGTGCTCTTAAAAACACAAAAATTCAACAAAACATAAAGTGTCTCTGATCACGATGGATTTTTTTTTTCGTCACTTTTTAGGTTTATGTTTTTTTTTCCGCCATTAAAAGAATATAGTTCTCATAAACTTAATGAAAAATATGTTGTGGGTCAAAGAAAACTGTCTATACCGTTAGGGTGAATATCATATTCATATATTTATATTTGTTTGTATCAGTTTATATCTATTTATAATTGCTGGCCAACTTCTGTGTTTTTGTGGCTTTGGTAAGTTCTCTCCAGCTGGCTTCGGTAACTGCTTCCAAGACGTCCTCCATTGCCCTGCATTGGTAAAAGAAACTTTATGTTAACTCTTTGTTCGTGGAGGAATGAAATGTTATTGTTTTGATATTTTGTAAAATAGTTTGGACTCGGAAAAAAGATAATCTTATTTGTTGTCTCTGACACGACTTCCCTTTTAGATTTCGTTTCTGAATCGTTGAAGAAGAGTGTGAATAGAAGGCAAATAGATAACAGTCATGAATGGAGATACAGACGTGTCGTGGGCAGCGCAGACGGCCCGAGTGCTTGGCGACATGGCGGCGCGGGCCCAGGGGGGGAGGTCACGGCGTCGCCTTCCACCGGGGGGCATGATGTTGACCTAGGGAGGGAAGAAGGAAAACAGTATTGGGTGATTCCTTTTGTGATTATTGCGTGCACTTACTTCTTTTGTTGGTTTCCAAAGACATTTCTGTGTTAGTTTGTTTATTTATTTTGGTTCATGATCTCTACATTTTTCTTTGTTTTGGTTTACTGTGGAATAACCAGGGGGGAGGGTTGTTATCAATTGTTGATTCATTGTTTTATGGCATTGTTCAGGTCATAATCTTTGAATGATAGTCTCTGGAAACCGCGATTTTACAGAATATAGGTTTTCCTCCTCTCTATTGTGCAAATAAAAACATTCTGGAAATCTTACCTGGTTGGCATTGTTACTGTTGATGTTGAGATTAGCATTGTTATTATCGATATTGTTATTACTGTTGATGTTATTGTTATTATTATTGTTGTTGATGTTATTGTTGATATTGAGGACGAGAGCCATGACATTGGCCAAGAAGCTGATGTAAGACATGGCGTTGCTGCCGCTGAAGACCGCGCTCGTCCCGTCGCCCCGGCACGGCCTCGCGGGCGGCTTGCGGCGGAACAGCGTCGTGGGCGGCTGTTGGCGCCTCGATCGCGTTCTCGTGGCGACGGAGGTGTTCAGCGGCTCGTGCTCGCTGTAACTCGTCTCTTGTTTCTTGTTTAGGAAGTTGACTGATATCGTTTCGGTGGATTTTTCATCTCTTGCGTCAGATATTTCCAGTTCATTTAAAAGATCAAGTATATGATTGAGTTCCACTTGTAAGTCGCCCAACAATTCGTTCTCGATCCTTTTATCGATGTCCGTTAGCTGGATCACACTTTTGTCAATGCGAAAAGTTGAGGATATCGCACTTCTCGCACACAACACTGTCAACACGACTATCACAAAATTGAATTTGAACATCGCGCTGAACGAGAAGGCACTCCGGACGGACAGGCTGTATACATTCGATGACTTTGAACTGTGGCCAAAGCGCGGCTGTCTCTGTCAGCGCAGAATTTCACTCGGTTCCCGGGAGGTGGCAGCACCAGTCAGCCTCTGGCTTTCGCCTTGAATATATGTGTATATTTGTAATTCTGTGTAGCTGTTGGTAACAAAGTAAAAAGGGGGAAGAGGATCCTTAGAAGAAGGGGGGAAGAAAAGCAAAGGTAGCTAGCTGCCTGGAAATGTATAAATATGAATATACATGCATATTTATATGTATATATATGTATATGTGCATATATATATATGTATATATATCATGTATTTATATATATTTATATATATGCTTAAATGTATTTATATATACACATACTTATATATGTATAGATAAACATACATAGATATAGATATTGGTCTATCTTTACACATACACAGACTCACACACATACACACAAATATATATATATTATATATATATATATATATATATATATATATTATATATATATATATATATATATATATATATATAAACACACACACACACACACACACACACACACACACACATATATATATATATATATATTATAATATATATATATATAATATAATGTATATATGTATATGTGTATGAGATATATATATATAATTATATATATATATATATATATAAATAATATATACAAATATAAGTACAAGCACACACACACACACATCTCCCTCTCTCTCTCTCTCTCTCTCTCTCTCTCTATATATATATATATATATATATATATATATATATATATATATATATACATATATATCTGTATATGATATACATATAAATAAACACACACATATATATAGATATAGATATAGATTTGGTATATCTTTACACACACACACACAAACTCACACACATACATACATACATATATATATATATATATATATATATGTATATATATATATATATATATATATATATATATATATATATGTGTGTGTGTGCACTATATGTATATATATATATATATATATATATATATATATGTAAACATACATACATGCATACATACATACATACACACGTACATACACGCACGTGTGTGTGTCCATTTACATAACATTCCAGTATTATTATTATTTTTTACTTCAGTGATATTCATAATATGCGTTTACAAAGAAAGAAGAAAAAGGAGAAAGAGTGTGCGCAGGAAGACAGAGAGAGCGCCTAAAAGACAAACAAAACAAACATAAAATAACAAGACAAGAGGACATGGTAAAGAACGCCATAAAAAAAACTCACGCCCGGAAACAAATGACTTTCCGAGGGCGTAATGCGCGCCAAGGGCAGGATCACGAGGCAAGCGTCCCGTTACCAGGATGTGAGCAGTGGACGCTGACATCTTACGTCATGCGCACGTCTGTGAGGTGATAGGAAACTGACACTAATGGGGAGGGAGGCATAATCGCCGTGACATATAGGTCGGAGACGCCAATTGGGGGGAGAAATGGGTGAGGAGGAAAATTGGGACAGAAAATGGGGGAGGGGATTGGGGAATGTCTTTTGGAAGATAAGGTAAATGTGTGATGGTTTATGGATGTAAAGCGAGGAGAAAGAGAGTGAAGGGAAGAAAGATAGACAGATGAGAGAGAGCTGGGGGAAGAGAAAGAGAAAAAGAAAGAAAGAAAGAGGAGATATGAGAGAGAAGAGAGAGAGACAGAAAGATAGATAGAGAAAGATATGTATATATATATATATATATATATATATATATATATATATATATATAGAGAGAGAGAGAGAGAGAGAGAGAGAGAGAGAGAGAGAGAGAGATGGGGGAAGAGAAAGAGAGAAAGACAGACAGAGAGAGAGAATGAGAGATCGAGAGAGAAAGAGAGAAAGAGAGAACGAGAGATAAAGAGACATAGTACACTAAGAAGCAGTAGCTACCTTCTCGCATAATTTCAAAGCTTCGAAAATTGGCCATCCTCATGTGCAATTACCCGAAAGAACATCTTCATCACGGGTTTCGCGTGGCTGACTCGGCCTGTGTTTACCCGCATAATGGCAGTTGACGTAACCTCGGAGACCAAGCGGGGCGGGGGGGGGGGGGGGGGGCGTTATTAGGTCAGTGTTTGCGTTTTTCTTTTTTTTTCTATCTTTCATCTTTTCTGTCTCTCTATTTCCTGTTTTCTGTACTTTATTCCTTGTCGCTGCTGTCTGTTTTTTTTTCTCGCTCTCTTATTTTCCTCTCATCTGTTATGGTTGATACGATTAAAAATATTATTGCTATCGTTATCATTGCCGTAAATACTGCTAAGTAATCGTTATTATGATTACCATTTGGATTGCTTTTTGATGAGCAGTATGATCCATTTTTTTGTGTTGTTTAAGTTATCATCAGCAGCATCATTATCATAATCAAGTTATCATCAATAACTATTTCTATCATCATTATCATCAGCATCCCTGTTATTACCACCATTCACATATCTCACGCAGATCCCTATGCACGCCTCTTATCAACGCAAGCATGACAAGGGCGTGGGTGGGGGCAGGCGAGAACCGCTATTCCCTTAGCATCAACTGCTTCGGTGGAGCTCGATCAGTGCCGTGTTTAAGTGGTATTAAAGGGGGCGTGGAACAGCTGCCTTTGTCATAAGTAGGGTTGATGGTCAAGTTTTCTTGGCGTTGATTGATGTGACGGGTTATTTATCCAGTGATGTTTCTTTTATCAATGTTGTTTTCATTATTGTTTATCATATGTATATATATATGTATATATGAATATATGTACATATACATATATATGTATATATACATATATATATTTACACACATATATATACAGATATACAATTTTGATTTTTTTTTTTTTTTTTTTTTTGCTTGTTCATCATATTGAGAAGATGGATTTGTATTACATAGCATAATCCACATACACACTCATATACATATATATGTATATATATATATAAGTATATATATATATATATATATATATATATATATATATATATATATGTGTGTGTGTGTGTGTGGTGTGTGTGTGGAATGGAAAAAAAACAACGTAATAAATTTAAATATTTTATTTTGAGGGAAATGGAAATGAAATACAGAACTTGCTTACGACATTAAGAACATCCTAAAATTGTTATGATTTTTATACATCCAAATATGCATGTTCACGTACCGACTCATTCACGTACCCATTCATAAACATCTTGTACGTATGTCGATTCAGATACGTACATAGTACTTTATTATAAAACAAAACGGAAATATGATACTGCTATTTGGCCAAGCTTTTATTCAAATGAAATGAACACAACATAAAATGATTATACAGACATAGTCAAGGTAGACGAGAGGGACATAATAAAATAAGAAACCCTATGGCATCGAAAATGCGGGTGAAGACACACATCTGATGGAGATGGCGCTAGTGTGCCGCAAGATTCTTGAACTTCCCCGTCAGCGCCTTCTCCAGTAGGTTCATGGCAGCTACCAAACCCTTACTGAAATAAAAAATCCACATAAGATACCGGACACAACCTACGGTGGTAATGATTGCATTTGGATATAATTGCAATGAAAAGACGTGCTAATGATGCGTTCGGACTCACCTGGGAGGAGCCGGACACTTATCATGTGACGTCATCACCCAGGTAGCCAAGTCTACTGCGCGGGTTTGTCGCTTGCGTCGACCCGGGGGCATGATGTTGATCTGTGAATGACGCAATAGTTGGTAGACACAGGGTTCTTCTTGTATAAGGTAGCATGCATGTATGGTATAACATATGTTTACATGCAGTAGCTGTGATGAATACATTAAGTGTAAATAATCCTATAACATGTAAAAAGATATGGCTACTTACCTGATTTGCATTGTTAGCGTTGAGGTTTGTGTTGACGTTGCTATTGTCAACATTATTGTTGTTATTATTATTGTTGTTGTTATTGTTATTGTTTATGTTATTATTAATATTGAGGATGAGAGTGCTGACGGTGACCAAAAAGCTCATATAATTGAGAGCGTTGCCTCCCGAGAACACGGAAGCAGCCCCTGTCCCCATGCACCGTTTAGGGACCTTCTTCCTCCGGAAAATATTCGGTGGGCTTCCTCTCGACGCTCTTCTGACACGGGCGTCCGCAGCTGCAAGTTTAGATTTGTTATCACTATATAAGGTTGCGTTGAAATCTTTGTACATTTGGCGATCTCGATCTACTGTGCTTCTGTCGGATATTGTCTGGAGGTCCTTCGATGTTTTATCAAAACTCCTCAGATCGTCCCAAAGCTGCTCGAATTCCACGTATAAATGATCCAACTCTACTTTCAATACTTCGTCGGAGTTCGCCAAGATGTCTTTTGTTCCTTCTCCGGGACCAAGCACTGCGACAAGGAAAACCACCGTTACGTACAAGCAGTCTGGGGAATCCATTGGAAAGCGCAAATACATCCACGCGTAAGCTCTCAGTGCTACTGCGTGTTGGCGGAGGTGCGCCCCACGACGACCACCGGCGGCGCTGGGACGGAGAGGCGGAATGAAAAATTTCGGATTTGGCCGCCAGGTGACTCTCCTCGGTGCTATGCAAGTATGACGAGGTACAAGACGCAAAATCTAGTTTAATGCTAGATTCCCATTTGAATATATGTGGATGCATATGTTTTTACTTATGGAATAGATAGTTTTATCAATATCTTCATATACGTATTATGTACAGTACATACGCATATGCACACGAACACTCACATACGTGCGCATGCATGCACTTTCTTATGTGTATGTGCTTACATGCGAACTACATCGTCATCCACATATGTACAGTATGCCTATGGAGTGTACAGAAACATGTTTATAATTGTGTACGTTTGTGTGTGTGTGTGTGTGTGAAACCTTATAACATTCTCATTATCAATATGACATACTTCAAGTGTAAGGTTAATGCCGGGGATTTAGACCGGGCCATAAACGGGCGTATCTCATTGAATTAAGCTGTCTAGAAATATATGGCATCACGAGCGACCGTTATTTAGATTAGAAAAAAAAAATACAAAGTTGCCCACGGGTATTTTGAATGCCGCATTTTCCCATATTTTCCAGGAAAAACTAATTTTGACATTTAGAAATTACAATTAGACAATGTTGGGAATAGCAAAATCAGCTGATCGAATTTTGAGCCACAGTTGGCTGGCCATTCCTTTGCCTTTTAAACCATGAGATCTTGGCTTTTTATTGTGAAGAAGTGTTCCTTATCATGGAATATTGAGGTCTTTATATTGGATCATCATTTTCATGAATCTTTTTGCACTTTCGTGAAGCAATGCATTATGATCAATGCAACATAAAAATTCCCCCTTTTGACATTGGATAAAATGTTCAATTGTATAATATAATTTTTTTTCTTTTGCTTGCTTGCTTGCTAGACTGTATGGAAAGGGATATGAGGAATAACTAAGACACTTTTGTGCCCTATACAACTAAGTTAATTGAGCGGAATCCTATCTCCTTGCCAGTCATTTTGAATATGAAACTGGCATTAGCCTACTCACAAGACTTGGCAATCCTGCATGAACGAGAAACAAAAAGACGTGCTCACGCATATATTTACTTGGTTTACACCACAACGGATAGGTAAATACTGCATTTAATGGGTAACGCTACCTGTCTGCCGGAACATAGCGCTCACCAAGCTTCTTGAACTTCTCCCGATGTTTCACAAATCTTCGCTCGTGTTTCACTATGAGTTATGAGTATTATCTCGAGCTCACTATGTCAAGCGAGAGACTTTGTATATATTTGAAATAATAGTAACTTCGTGCGGTGGAGGGAAATATATATATATAATCCATCGAAGCTCCCGACACGAAATTACAGCTTACCGCTGTAATGACTTTCAGAAAAAAGACCCATACTTCAAAAACCTTAGGAGTGTTGTTGTTTTTTTGTAGCTCTCATTAATCATATTTCCCCCCCCATAGTCACAAAAAGGAGGTTAAGCCACAATCACCCGCGCATACATATAACCACACACGACCAATCGCCACGCAGCGAGAGATAAGACAAGAGTGAGTCGTCAAGCGCGAAAAAATCACACCAGAGTCTCGTCACGCTCATATGTGAGTGTAATAAGCCATTAGGCTATAATTACCCCTACTTTACGAGAACACTCGAGTAGAACTGGCGGATGGTACTTTACTGGCCGGAGGAAAGGAAATTACAAAAGGAACATGTACTGGAAATAACGAATAACGGTGAAGCAAATTTCTGGTAAATGTTAGGCATTATAACGCCGATTTAAGTTTGCGATGTGCTGTTGCATAAATGCTTAAGGAAAGATGAGATAAAGATTGACAATGGTGATAGTAAAGAGAATAATGTACTGATAATAATAACAATCATAATGGTAATAGAAATAGCAACAAACAGTAAACATAACTATATGGAAATGATATCAATAGCGATAATAGCAATGAAAATGATAATACTATGAACAAAAAATAATAGCAATAACAGCAAACATGATACAAATGAAAGTAATAATGATAATGATAATAATAATAATGATAAAAGATAATAATAATACAAAATGATATTAATAATATAATGATATAACAATAACAATAATAAAAATAATACATAATGAGGATAGTACATAACGAAGATAATATGATAACGATATACT
>NW_028234406.1:35736599-35751599 GCF_977035675.1 Penaeus japonicus | reverse complement strand
ATGGGATTATGTTTGTTGCAAAGATAATTGTATAATGAAATGAAGAATGATGATAAAAAAAATATAAAAATTAGTGATATCAAAACTAAATGATAATATATTAAAATAATTATAAAAAAATAAAAATAATTAATGATAATATATTAAAAAATATAATAATAAATGATAAAATAATACTGAATATTGCATTATAAAATGATAAAATATCAGATATAATTCAATATATTTATATATAATATGGCATAATACATGCCTTATTGGCATGCTTCTGTGCCTGAATTTTCATGAACAACTGATTTTTGCATGTTTCTATTCATCAATTGGCTGAAACAATCGTAAACAACTGATTTTTGTATGCTAACCTGTCACCTTCATTCACCTGCGGTAAAAAAGCAAATGCGCAATGAGTAAGTCAAATAGAACCCGTTTGGCATTTTTTTTATTTTCGCTGTCGTAAAGAATAAACATTATTTACATACGGCCTTGTACATATTTCTATTCTATTGGAACATAAAGATCGTCATATAGAGTCATATTTGATTTGAATAAAAAAAAAAAAAAAAAAAAAAAAAAAAAAAAATCCATATATAAACATAAAAAGTATTATTTGAGTGGGTGGGAATCTAGTGATTATATGTATATGTTGTAAACACCACCACACAAGTCATAAAAAAATAAAAACGTATATATTATAATGAGATTCCACACGCTGTAGTAGTATAGGTTTTTTGGTTTAGTTTTTTATCCGAGAAATCACACTGTTTTCGACCCCTCTTCGACACTCGTTGTCATCGTAAACTACTTGAGAGCCTACCCGTTACGCGTTCAACGTAATAAAACTGGTTAACGTAAACTTACTTACTTACGTTTTTGTTTATTTTTATGTTTATTTGTTTAATTGTTTTTGTTTATTTTGGTTTGCGTTTGTGTTGGTTTGGGTGGGGTTAAGCAGGGGGGGGGGTTATTCATTTATTGGTCTATTTTGAAGTGATTGGTCAACTAAGGGATAAGTAACAGGAGAGTCAACTGTGGAGAGTGATTAAAACTTGTGATGAAAACTTATGGTTGGGATTTTGTTGGGATCATGATTGGTGGGGGGAGTTATGCTTGGGGTTAATGGATCTTGGGTGGTGATGCGGATGGGGTCTAGTTTGTGTTTAAAGGTGATGGTAGTTAAAGTCAGTGGTATTGGATGATATATTTTTGGTGGTTTATAGAAGATTGTAGAGGTAGATAGAGTAAGAGAAGTTTATGGAATGAGTATAAGGTTAGGTATGGATGATAAGATAGAGGTTTTTCAAGTAGTTAGAATGATGGAATGCTTAGTTAGAGATGTAAAGGATCGGTGGCTGCGACTTTTAGGATTTTGGTTTGTCGACTGTTTCAGTTCTAATTGGTTTTGTCAAATGATGTGTTAAATCAATTTGAAAGAATGATGATAAAGAAAGATAATATAAAGAATGTATATCAGTAATATTAACAATTATGATTGAATAACAAAAAATAATTAATAACGATAATATAAAAAAAAAATAAAATAACTAATAATGATAATACTATAATGCAATGATAAATGAAAAATGATAAAGAAATATAATAATCGTGATGAAATATAATGTAGATAATCATAGTGATGTAAATAGTAACATGCCTTAATTCCAGTGGCTTCTGTTATTAAGATGACATTTTCTGCACTGATTTTCATGAAACCTTGAAGAACTTTGTTCGACCAACAACGTACAAATCATCTTCGACCTACCATCAGTCAAAGCAGATATGCTATTGTAAAGTTATCCGCGTTTCAGATTCAAGATGTATCCAAAGTCAAAGTTTTTCATGTTGTTTTTTTTTTGTTTCGGAGGCATTTTTTTTTTTTACCATAGGGGCGGGGCGTTCATACATTGTGGCCTACATATCATCTAGGTCACTGTATATTCGTCTACCGTCATATAGGTCATATTTGACGGAAAGAAAAAAAAAAAAAAAAAAAAAAAAAAAATCCATAAATAACAAATGCATATTCTTAGACAGGAAGGTTAAGCAAACCATAAGGAACGGGGACGAGTGTCAATTTATCCTAACTGTGAGACGTCACCACATCCGTAACCAACAGGCAGGCAATAGTATTATCGAGGGCGCCTACTTGAGCCACGCCCACCTCCTCTGCTTCCGTCGACAGACCATCCTCGAGAAGCTGCCCTGAAGGATGGAAAGAAAAGAATTTCATAGAAAGTCCTTTCCTTTCTTTCGCTAAATAGTTATATTTACACTGATGCTCATTTTTTTTTCTGGCGAACTAAACGTGTGATTTTATTCTTATCTGCTCACATACAGCATAATCCCATCGTGATATTCATCATCGCTGTTATAAAGGCACGAATTCAAACACGGAGCCACTCACTTAACAGCAGAAGCCAGCAGTGCCCCTGAGCCGCCGCTAGCTCTCATCTGCAGGATCTCTCTGCTCAAAAACCGCCAAGTGTCGTCGAAGGCAATCTCGTGGCTTCTCGAAAGACTGTTGGCTAAACTTTCCTGTGAGATATACAATTTGTTATTACTATTATTACTATTACTATTATCATCATTATTATTGTTATCATTATGATTATTATCATTATTATTATCATTTTCATTACTATTGTTATCGTTATTATCATTATTGCTCTTGCTATTATCATCATCATTGTCAACATTATTACTATTGTTACTATTGTCATTATTCTTATCATTATCATTATTGTTATTTATATTATTATTATGACCATTATTATTATTATTATTATTATTATATCTATTATCATTATTATTATCATTATCATTACTATTATTATTATAATCACTACTGTCATTATCATTATCTTTATTATCATCATCATCATTAGACATTGATGATATTCTTATTATCATCATTATCATTATTATCGCTATTATCATTTTTAATATCATTATCATTATTGTTCTAATGATTTTATTATAATAGTAAGTAATATCAACATATATCATTATCACTATCATTATTATTATGATTATTATTTTTATCATAAGCATATCATCATTATCACTATCATTATCATCACCACTAGCATCGTTATGATAATAGTAATATTGATAATATTGATAATAATAATAATGATCATAATCATAGTCATAATCATAATCATTATCATGATAATGATAACAATGATGATGATAAAAGTAACAATAATGATGATAATGATAATAATAATGATAGTAACGGTAATAATGATAATGATGATAATGGATATCATCACAATTTTCATTACCATCAACATTTTCATCATTATCATCATCAACATCATCATTACTATAACTGTTTTTTTATATCCATGTGACGGTTATGATCATGTGTTCGATTATAAAAGTAGAACGTCAACTACTTACAACGGTAGAAGCTGACACGAGTCGCAGACCAGCCGTCATGGCGTCTGTCACGTGATGGTTCAGATCCTTGTTGCACTCCCATGCACTGTGCTTGAAATCAACATCGTCTTCCTTGCGTGCTTTGCTTGGCCACTGACCGATGAACTGCAGGAATCGCCAGTCACTGATGCTTCTCTTTTTCCGACCGGGTGGAAACACGACAATCTGAGTGGAGGAAAATGGTTAATTTCCACTCGGTTGGTTCCTTATATTGCGGTAAAAGCAGGAGAGTCTTGAGTGAGTGAGTAATAAGATGTAATCTACCACTCCGTTGAATCCTTATGATAGGTTAAAAGCAGGAGAGTCTTGAGTGAATGAATAGTAAGATTTAATCTACCACTCCGCTGAATCCTTATAATAGGTTAAAAGCAGGAGAGTCTTGAGTGAGTGAGTAACAAGATGTAATCTACCACTCCGCTGAATCCTTATAATAGGTTAAAAGCAGGAGAGTCTTGAGTGAATGAATAGTAAGATTTAATCTACCACTCCGCTGAATCCTTATAATAGGTTAAAAGCAGGAGAGTCTTGAGTGAATGAATAGTAAGATTTAATCTACCACTCCGCTGAATCCTTATAATAGGTTAAAAGCAGGTGAGTCTTGATTGTAATAAAAAGTAAAATTGAATCTATTTACCTGATTGGCATTCTGTGTATTGGCGTTGGCGTCTACGTTGTTGTTCGATATGGCGTTGTTGTCGTTCAGATTGTTGTTGTCGTTGTTGTTGTTTATGTTGTTGTTGACATTAAGGACGAGAGACAGCACGCCGGTGACGAAGCTAAGGAAGCTGAAGGCGTTATGACCCGAGAGGATCCCTCCGGCGGCGACGCACTTCCGTTTCGTCTTCTTCCCTGGCATGTACATCACCGGGATGTTGCTCTGCCTCCTCTCGCGTCCCTGGGGGCGCCCCTGATCCTTCTCTTCCGTTTGTTCTCCTCCCTTTTCTTGTCTCGCCAACACTCCAGCTTCGCTTGGGTTGTGCCCACGAGTTGTCCAAGTTCTTTCTTGGGGGACAAATGTATCATTTCGTTCTTGCACTCCACTGGCACTTGCATTTCTCCGCAGTTTGGCTTTTGGATTGACCCTCCTCACTTCGCTGCACAAAATCGTCACACAGGCAACTGACGCCGCGTCTGGACTTGACCAGCTTTCATCCTTGGCCTTTCTAATAGTATCTGGGACATGACTCGCCTCTCTGATACTGCCTTTAGGATTTAAGAAACATTTCTTGTCGAGCACTTCGCCCATGTCTATTGTTGAGGGTGTTTCAGTGAGGAACTTCCAATTATTAAGATGCTGCTGAAGGATGACCTCGAGATCGTAGGCAAGAGCGTGATAGGCCACTTCCTGTGCATCTTCCAGGAGGCTACCTCGAGCCGCCCACACTGGAGCAACCATAGCAATCAGGAACACCACAGCGCTGCCCATTTGTCCTTGTCAGTCGATGCCGTAGATTAACATCGATATTTTTTCTTTTTCCAAAGTTCTAATGTTTTTTTCAACAATTCACATTGCTTCTGTTGCGATATGCAATTAACAAACTCAACACAAAATATAGTTCTACTTAATAAGTGATGTAATCAGCCTGCTCTTAGTTGCCAGGGCTGATCAAAGGTGATGGTGTGTGTAAGGCTGGCGGGAAACTGAGGCGGCAGCACCTCCTGTCTACGCCCGACGCGACGCCCCGAGCGACACTCGCTCCAGCGCCAGCGTAGAGCCCACACTCCCGCGCGTCGCACCATATTACAGGTACTGTACGCAAGTTTGTTTATTATTAAGTCTGTCCTTAGAAGGGCGTACACAAAACCTATGATATTTTGTTATAAAGATATATCCGTATTTGTAACATTTACTTTCATAGTTTTGTCAGTAATGCAGTGGGTATGATAAGTGAGATGAATATATCAATATACATGATATAAGGATACATGGTGATGCACAACTGTAAAAGTGTCCGTAATTCCAACAGATTCGCCAAGGCCTCAGCGCTGAGGAGAATGCAGGCAAAACATAAAAGTACAGAAGGCAGTTGACTACAATAAACCGACACTGGTGTTCAGTTTCGCATGTAACACGGCAATATGTTTGCTATTTTCTGTGTACTGTTCCTTACAACGCCAGAGCTGATTTCTGCCCCAGCGTCACATTCTGTACTTGATGAAGTAGCCTTTAAGACGCTTGGCTTTGAGTTCGAGATGCTGCTCAAGAACCACTTGCGAGACTGGCGCTTCCTGACGGAGACGCCGACGGAGATGGACATGGGCGAATTCTTTTCCAAAAGAAACTTTATATCTCGGTCGAATACTACGTCTCCTGAAGACTTGAAGAACGACACACGTAATCCAGACCAGATGAAGAAACACATTAGCATTAATTCTCCGGGAAATAATCTTAAGGATTCGGAAGTCAGTCCACGCGAAGAAAGCGACCTCATAGATTTTAGCGAGCAAGACCACATGGCAGCCAACATACCGCCAGATCTGAACACTGTAAGCGGAGCGAGCGGACCAACACGTAAACCCGACAGCAACGCCATCGAGGTATCTGAGAGGAGCGGGAGAGGAGCGAGGGATGCTGGGATCCCTGTCATCTACATGCCTGGGAAGAAAAAGAAAAGGAAATGTTCTCAGGTGAGCGGTCTCTTGGCGGGGTTCAACACCTTCAATTACCTCACCTTCGTCACGGGTGTCATTACTCTCGTCGTCAACGCTAACAACAACATCAACAACAACAACAATAATAACAATCTGAATAATAACAACGATATCTCGAACAACAATGTCAACGCTAATACCAACACTCAGAATGCTAATCAGGTGAGTGATGTGTCCCTCTATTTTAGTATCGAGTAACTTAAATTAGAAATTCCTTTGTAATGATGATAGTATTTAAGATATTATAAAATAATATCATTGTCTTCTTTTGGAGAAATCGGGTAAAGTCTCCGGAAATGACGCGCCGTGTTACACACAAGGATGATCATATGCCAGCGAACGTGGAATTTAGGTTTATAAAAGAGGATTATAGTGATCTAAAATAACATCCTGCACTTACGTTATGACATGTATATATATCAGATTCTATCAGATCCTTGTAATATACTTCTTCCACAGGTTGTTATCTTCCCACCTGGCAGGAAGCGTCGCTCTATCGCAGACTGGCTCCTGCAGGTGTTAAACCTTCCGTCAGTCAAAGGAGCGAAGACGCCTTCTGCCACGCCTCCTACTGTGTCCAAAGGCAGCTGGTGTGGCGCGGCAGAGGCGGCGACGGTGGCGCTGCAGCTGTTCGATTCTTGGGTCCAGGTATTGGTCTTTCCTTTGCCAGAGTTAATATAATGAAGCTATGAAAATACTGATCAGCTATTTGTACTTGAACAGCAGTCACGTTGCACGTTCGGTAAATTCCTTTATATTTACCCGCACTGTATTCGCACCCGCAGCATTTCTATTACATTTATTCATATTTCTATTTACTCTATCGTTTATTAAACCGAACATAATCCCAATAGGCGAGCTCGGGCGTGAGCGGCGAGTGCGGGTGGGCGGAGTATTGCTTCCTCCTGCATAACCTCGGTCGCAGGGAGGGCGTGTCGGCCGCGCTCTTCAATCCGGCCAGGTGACTGCGCAGGGAGGAGGGGGAGGGGGAGGGGGGGTACTGTTATTCGGCTGAAGGGGGTTGGGGATGGATGTGAAGGGGGGAGGAGGGGCGGGAGGAAGATCGGAGGATCATGTTATATATACATATAATATATATGTATATATATATGTATATATATGTATATATATATATGTATATAATATACACATATATATATATGTATATATATGTTATATATGTATATATATATATATATATATATATATATATATATATATATATATATATATATATATTCACATGTATATCATATATAAATTGCACACACACACACACAGGTGTATAGATAGAGGAATAAACGCCTCCATTATTGGCAAGTGACGATAATCTTTATCTTCCAGAACCTTCTCGACGCTCGTGGCGCCAGCGTGGGTCGCCAGCTCCGCCTCCTGCTTCCTCCAGCGCGCCAAATGTCGGATCGTATGACCTGTGCTAAAAGAATGCTCCTCATGGTAAATCATTTATACATTACTCTCATTCATTGTCATTCATTTGTCGAACATTGTAAATATATGTATTTAAGAACGGCTTTATGTTATTTGCACTTTCCCGGTTTGAATAAAGTATACCAGTTTTTAAAACGTGAGACACACAATGACACCCTGTCATCTCAGTTCTAAGACTGAGCATATGACAAGAAATTATAAGAATTTGGATAAATATAGACAAGATCAATATAACTACTAAACCTAAATGTAAATTATATATATACATATACTGTATATGTATTTATATATATGTATATATATACATAATATATATTTTTTTGTTTTATTTTTGTTTTTTAGGGGGTAAGTATGTCTGTGTTTAGGTCAAGGAAACTCGTTTGCTTTTTTCATCCCTATATTCATTTCAGCATAAACGCTCTGATACAAAATATGTCCAAATATAACAACGTCATCTACATAACAACGGTTTGCATATTACAAATAGCAAAGATTAAGACAAATAAGATACACAAATACCATTGTCATTATTTCTTAACTTCAAAATAACAATTACGATAACAAAATAACATCTAAGAAAGTTATCCTCACTCCATTTTGCAGAGGATAATGCAAACATTGTACTTTCACATTTGAAAAAAAATCTAAATATCAGTATTTAGGCGAGAAGGAACTTATATCAGTAGAAAGTATGTATATGTATGACTTTGTGTTGATGTGCATATGTATCTGTATAACGTATGTTTATAAATGTGTATCTCTGTATATGTATGTGTATATATGTCTGTATGTATGTATATGTATATGTATGCATATATGTATATATGCATAAGTATAAGTATATGTATGTGTATGTATATCTATAGGAGTGTGCACTGCATTGCACTGCTGCAGTTAGAGTCGGATGCATCTGCCGTTCTCGTCAAGTCGTACTTGTCCCCTTGCCACCATCTCCATTGCCCTAAAATAATAGTAATTATATTAACAAATGATATGTGATCACACAATCAAATTCGCATCATTATTTCCCAACACATACAAAACACACAAAACATGCACGCACGCACGCACACACTTCTAATTCAGAAACTCCAACTTGGCAACTCATGCAGCAACTGACCTCGGGAAAGCTTTGTGCTCAGCTGTCTTGATCCTCTCCACAAGCTCATCCTCTGTGTCTCCCACTAACACTGGCACGGCCTCCTGAGTGACTACGGCGCCGCAATCAACTTCCTCCTGATAGTATAAGCATTATATAAATTATTAGTGTATAAAGATTTTGACTTTATCTATAAGATAAATGTTAAAATGTTAGAAGAAAAAAAACTACAAATCCCTTGATATAAGATGACTTCAATAAGTTATGAGCGAGACAACCACAAGGAAGACAACCAAGCACTTACGGAGACGAAATGCACAGTGCAGCCCGTGAGTGTCACCCCGGCCTCTAGCGCTTGCCTCTGGGCGTGCATGCCCTTGAAGGACGGCAGGAGAGATGGGTGGATATTGAGGAGACGCCCCTGCCATCTTCTCACGAACTCGCCCGTCAGGATGCGCATGAATCCGGCCAGGCAGATGAGCTCGATGCCTGCCTCCTCCAGCGCCTGCGTCAGAGCTGCGTCGAATTCTTGTCGAGACTTGTAGTTCTTGTGGGAAATCACCTGAAGTGAAAAAGAGAAAAATGGAGATGAAATATAACTCTACTGGGCCTCGTATGTTTGCAGAAGAAATGGAAAGTTTAATCTGAAATACTATCTTACCTTGGTAGCTACGCCAGCATCCTGGGCTCGTTGTAGCCCCTTCACGCCCGCCACGTTGCTTATTACAAGCGCGATCTGGGCTGAGCTCAGCCCGGAGCGAGTGTGATCCAACAGGGCCTATAAAGATGTAAACACTTATTTATATCACACTCCCTTGCTATGAGTATATCTAAAAGGCATGAATACATTACATAAATTCGTATCCAACAATGATTTTAAAATGGAGAAATTACAACACAACCAAAGGAAGAACAAGGGAACAGACAATTATTTGTAGGCGTGTTTGCTGAAGAAGCAATAACGCGCAAGGTCCTTCAGCATAGTCGTATGTTCCACTGCTCTTCCCGCCGTTGGCTTGTTTACAGCCATAAGGCATTACAACATCGCCACTACTCATCTACTTCTACAAGGGACGAGTACCTGTAGGTTTGTTCCCGAGCCAGAGATGAGAACCGCTACTTTCTTTCGGGGCGCTGTGAGTGAGGGGCATCGGGCGAGCAGGGAAGACGCCCCTTCACGTAGCACGTCCTCGAGGCCCTCCAGAAGCACGCGCGGGGATCCTGGGGGCCGTTGGAGATACATGTGAAACAAGGACGGAGGATGAAGGAGTAGGTGGTGAGGGAAGCGAGAGTGAGCATGTATGATGCGATGGAAGGGGAGGTGGGAGAGAGACAATGGAGGGTTGAAGTGGTACATACGGTAAAAAGGAGGTAGAGGGATCGCAACAGTGCATATCCTTGTGATAAAAGTAGACCAGGATAATAAGGTAATAATCATGAAAAGGCCAGACAAATACAGAATTATTGTGAATAAAAGGAAACGATGTAATAATCTATCTCAGTAGATACTTGCAATCTAAATATTAAACGTGACCTTTCCATTACCTTGCACATGTGGCCGCAGTGCCCCAACGACCTGTCCTTCGGGTAAAAGCTTCATGACTGCATCCAGGCCACTCGGCGCTACCACTAACACCATACCTAGGCCACAGTTGAATGTCCTGGCCATTTCACTCGAACTTACACCTGAACACAAGCAAAACTCAATTAACGCTTCCTGGAACTTATATCTAAATCTATACATATGAAAAAACTAATGCTTTAGGAACTATCATCTGGAGTATATGATTACTGATTTTAAATATATATATATTTTTTTCACTAGTTGAGATTCCCGATACAAATGAAATTATATTATATAAAAAACATCAACACTAACCATGAGCTGAGAGCCACTGGAACACGGGCTGGACGGACCAGCGGCGGGCGTGCAGGGTGGCCGCGAGTTGCTCCGGCAGAACCCGCGGCAAGTTCTCCGTGAGACCGCCGCCCGTTATGTGTGCCGCAGCCTTCACCAGGCCGCTCCGCAAGGCTGCCAGGATCAATCGCGGGTAGAGCCTGGTGGGCTTGAGGAGCTCCGAACCTGACAAGGAGTTGAGAGGGATCATGCAAGATGGTACAAAAGATTGGGTTACGTATATAGGACTTTTCTTTCTAATACTGGCTGTACTAAGTGGTTTGGTGGACAAAGACAGATACAGACACAGACACACACAGACACAGACACACACACATAGATTTCGTAGGGTGTAGAAGTTTTAAAAACCTCCTCACCGACTCACCCAGACTATTGGTCGGACAGAAAGGCGCTGGATCAGAATATAACAAGTTGGTAGCTTCGACTATCCGCCTGACGAGACTGAAGCCGTTGCTATGGAGACCAGAGGACGCCAGACCGACGAGGACGTCACCGTCGGCGATGTCGCTCATTCGGGGTAAAAGCTTATTCCTCTCTACGGCACCGACGGTGAAACCCGCGAGGTCGTACTCGCCGGGGGAGTAGAGGCCGGGCATCTCGGCTGTCTCGCCTCCTGGACGGGGATACTGGCATGAGATTCTGGCACGTATGCATAGTTTTCATGGAACTGCATTAATGCTATATAATGACTAAGGTCGAAAATATACATAGGGAATGTAGATAGCTTACCCCAAGCTTAATAATAATAGTCGTAATTATGAAATTGCATCAAGCCCCAATAAAATAGGACCTGTCAACAGACATGAAGAAAAGCAAGAACATTGAAAACCGACGAAAGACAAGGCTTAAAATCCATTACAAACCAAATACACTGATCTACCTACATACCTATGAGAGCACAGCCAGCGAGGGAACAGCCCTTAGCCACGCCCTTCACCACACTGGCTGCCACGCCCACCTCCAGCTGCCCGGTGGCGAAGTAGTCGAGGAAGAAGAGCGGCTCCGCACCATGGACGAGGACATCGTTCACGCACATGGCAACCAAGTCCTGCCCCACCGTGTCATGCATGCCGGCTGCCTGCGCCACCTGAACGGCATGTGTTTCGGTCTCTTAAACTATTTAAATACTGAGATGAGCTACATCAAAATGAATGCCACCTTCCCGATGAACTAGTCAAAAAATGTAAAGCGTACTAATTTTTGCCAAACTTTATGACTTTCTCATCTTTGATCATTGTGGTGATACTAATCAGCGTAAATACCCAACGCGACAAGAGCTCGGACCTTGAGCTTGGTGCCCACACCGTCCGTGCCAGACACAAGCAACGGGTCCTGGTAGCCGGCCGCCTTCACGTCGAACAGGCCGCCGAAGGAACCCAGGCCGCCCACCACTCCAGGACGAGAGGTGGCGGCGGCTACGTCCTTGATGGCAGCGACGAGGGCGTCCCCAGCCTCGATGTCCACGCCGCTGTCTTTGTAGGTCACGCCACCTTGGGACACGGCGTTCCTGCAGCAAGATCGGTGTTGTTGTGAGAGTTCACGGGGTACAACAACGCAGACGCCTATTCGACTCGTCGGGGAATTGGTTTTCCATTTAGCCATCTTGAAGGCAAGATAGAAAGCTTGTACTGTGCGACTTTGTGTTAATTATTATTGGACATCCAACGAAAAAACAAAGCAAACTGATTATCTTTCCGACTTGATCTTCCATTAATGAAATTAAAAACGTTGGCTTAGGAAAGGCTGGACTTCTATAGCAAATGAACCGGTTAACAAATCTTATTTACATTCGGCAATAAATGTTCTAATATTGACATTTATGAGAAGATTGAATCCCATATTATGCAGTCTCAGATGTCACGGATGCCACCAACAGGCTTAGCAAATTTTGAATTTCTATACATGGGGTAAGAAATGTACTCCTTGGATTTCAAAATGAAAACACATGTCAGACATCACACACATATATTATCAAAATAACAAATCGGTCACTCAGCTGACCTAGTTATGGCCTTAGCGGCGATGTCTCTCCTGTAGAACACTCCATCGAAATGAATCTTGCCAGCGGCGGCCGCGGCCTTCGTTGCGGCTGCGGCGAGGCTGCGATCGGTGACGGTGACGGCGAGGACCCGGCCGCCGGAGGTGACCAAAGCGTCCCCGTCGAGCTTCGTCCCGGCGTGGTAGACCCGGATGGAGGCATCGGCCTTCGTCACCTCCTCGGTACCTGCAAGAGCGAAAATAAATTCGTATGAATCATTACTCGAAAGACATTTGAATAACGTTAATAAATACGTGAGTATTCTCGTTGGGAACCCTTGTTCATAGAACACCTGTAATGGAGCAAACAAACAGGTAATAACCAGCTTATTTCGCACCATACAAAATGAATGTTTGAATAAAATATGAATGTATACTATGAGTGATGACCCAAAGTGAAAAATAAACAAATACTTTTGCACAAACGATGTACTACGGGAGTGATTCCACGAACCTGTTATGACTTTTCCCTTTGGGTAAGAGCCCGGGTAACCTCCGCTCACGAGACACACGGCGACGCTGCTCATCTCCTCGTCAAATTTCACGGCCACGTTCGCCAGACGACCCTCGACACAGCCCTGGAATGGTGTGTTGTGCTTGTTAATTAGGATTATTATTTTTTTAAATAAACAAATTCATTATCTACGTATCTATCTATATGAGCACACACACACACACACACACACACACACACACACACACACACACACACACACACACACACACACACACACACACACACACAGAGGCGTGTACGTGTATTAAGTGTTTGTGTTATAATATGAATCCGCAGGGGACTGCCGGATACATATTATGCAAAAACATGCCATCCCCATTCCCTAACTTCTATGCCTCTCGCTTAATAAAACCGATTTGTAAAATATTCCCAGATAAAATAGAAATTACGTATGTAAACAAAATAAGAAGAGAAACAAAATCATTCTACTTACCATGACGACCTCATAAAGGTCAGACCGTAGAAGAGGGAGGATGACCTGAGTTTCCGGGTCACCGAAGCGACAGTTGAACTCGAGAACTTGAGGGCCTGATGACGTCATCATCAAACCGGCGTAGAGGACTCCTGACGTGGATATAATAATATATATATAATTTCATAGTTTACTCCCAAGATCACAAAACACACACACTCACACATATATCCACATCTACATACACATGTATATATATATACACATGAACACACACACGCTCGCTCACACAACACACACAGACACACACACACACACACACACAAAAAAAAAAAAAACTGAGCTGTAACGTACCCACGAAGGGTGTCCCTTCCTTCCGGAGCCCGTCTACTGTCCTCTGGAGAACAGTTTCCCTGATGGTATCCAACTGCTGCTGCGTGACCAAGGGGCAGGGGCAGTAGGCACCCATCCCGCCCGTATTGGGTCCCTGGTCACCTTCCTTCAAGCGCTTGTGATCCTGTGCAGGCGGCATGACTGAGATGCTGGTTCCGTCCGTGAAACACAGGACCTAGAGTGAGAGAGAGATATAGTAAAGGTAAAATAATGTTGTATTATTACCAAGAGATATCTAGAAACTTGCTGTTCTATTTTTTGCCCTGAGTTGTTGCATGCTATAATAAAAGAGCTCAAAAAGTACATATATATATATAAATATATATATATATATATATATATATATATATAATATATATATTTATATATATTATAATATATAATATATTATATATATATATATATATATATATATATATTATATATATAATATATATACATATATATATATGTATATATGTATATATATCTATATATATGTATATATGTGTATATATATGTATTTATATGTATATATATGTATATATATGTAAATATATATGTATATATATGTATATATAAGTATATATATATATATATATATGTATATTTCTTTATCTATCTACCTATCGATCTTCCTATATACAATAAAGTTCAGCCCTGTTACAACATCAAATGAGAACCAAACACACAAAGCGACCACAAAAGGACCCGAGGCGACTCACCGACACTTCCTCGCCCTGCAGGAGTTCCTCCACCACCAGCGTGTCACCAGCGACGCCGAAGCTGCTGCTGACGGTGTCGACGGCCTCGAGGGCTTCCGAGACGGAGGTGGTCACCACCACGCCCTTCCCTGCCGCTAGTCCGGACGCCTTGACTACGTAGCCACACCAGGACTCACTGCGAGGGAAAATAAGCAATGGAAGCGAAATCATAGTGATCCTACGCTTGCTCTTTATAAAATAATAATGATAATGATGATAACAACAATAATTATAACAGTACATGTAATAAAAGATTACAACAATAATAATGATAATATCAATAACAACAATCTACACATTGATAACAACAATGATATACACATTGACAACAACAATCAC
>NW_028234406.1:35714099-35731599 GCF_977035675.1 Penaeus japonicus | reverse complement strand
ATCCATTGATATTTTTGCTTGTGATGATGTATTTTATTTATCACTGTTTAACATATTAAATCAGGCTTTATAGTCACTACTAATGATACAGAAAAAGTTACAGTGCATGTTTGTCATCTTCACTTTGTCAGAAGTAGATCATTTTTTATTACAGAAACTCAGTTGAGATTAAGTTTGTAAATATGTATGCATCTTTGTGACAATCAGTAACAATAGATGAAGACAATTAAAAAAAGATTGGTAAAGACTCATAACATGAGAAACATAAACAGGGATGGTAGGCAGGATTTCTTTTATGAATAATTTATCTTTTTAGCAGTACTAGATGGCATCCCAGGTGATGTGTCAGCATCATGTGAATACACACTGGCTGCTAGTTACTGCTACTTCTGTGCACTGTGGAAAGAAACACATTTCATTAGAAAATAAATATCTGAGATGCAGGAATTCTTTCAAAACTGATAAACACCTTTGATGACAGGAGTGCATGTATACATGCAATGTCCAGTGTTGTTCACCCAGGAGTTAATTTTAACCTCTTTACCTAATTCCTTGATTTTCACACAAAAACTCTTGTGTTATTACTACATCTATCTGTCTGTCTACACATATATCCATCTGTGTGTATATGTTTATTATATCTTTTTGTATCTGTCTACAATATAAAAGTTCCAACTTGTTTTTTCCATTTTTAATGTGGAAGAACCTGTTTTTTATCACAGCAAAATAATTTAGGATGGAACCTGAGTGATTTTTAAGGCATGGAAGCATAGGATTTATGATATTATCATACAATATAGATATCATACCTTATATCATTAGAACAAGATATATATAGGCTTTAATTTGCTTATTGAAAATATGCAAATAGGTTTGGATGACAATGTACTATTGTATGATGCGCATATAGTACTACTATGATATCTAGCATACAGGAATATTTCTTCTGTTAACTAGTTTAGGAGAAGGAACTGAACAATTTTGTCTTATGATATGTATCCTCATTTCAGACAAAATCATAAAAAATGGGAACCCGAAAGCCACCAGTTGTCAATAAGCCTTCAACGTTGCTGAGTCGAGAGGAAAATGAGGTCATGTTCAGAATGCTCGGGCCACGGTGTCAGGTGAGACTTACGTCTGCTTTCTTCTTTCTTTGTCTTGCTGTTTATTCTGAGGAAGTCATTCTTTCTTGAGATGAATTATCAATATATATAAATATATATATATATATATATATATATATATATATATATATATATATATATATATATATATATATATATTTTTTTTTTTATTTTTTTTTTTTTTTTTTTTTTAAAAAAAAAAAGAGGTGTCTTGTATAGATTTGCTTTGAAAAAATAAATTCTGCTACCATATAAGTCGAGACACTTAGGTAACTAGGAAAGTTTGATGTATGCTATAGGACAGACTTCCCAAGTAACTAACTTCTTCTGCCAGAAAAACTTCAGACTTAAGTTTTTAGTGCCTTTATTTATAGCTTTATGTGGTTCAAGGTTTATTCGTATACACTGCATGTAACCAAGGAGTTTTAGTTTTTTTCTATTTTAGAATCTTGTGGTTAGTTTTTCATATATACTTGTTTTAAAAATTGAAACCATTTTTAAAGGAACATAATGTATAGATTCTTCAGTAGTTTTTAAAGATATGTTTGCTAAATGGTTTCCAAAGAAAATAATAGTTTCAATGATATCATCAGATTCCTAGAAATGTATTGCTATTGATTAATTTTTTTCTTTTCTTTTTTTCTCACACACCAGACACTAAGCACAGCTGTGGTGCAGGTGTTTGGCACAGATGGCCCTCACCACAACGCTTGGCGGAAGAGGCATTGTGGTGTGGCGACGTTTACTAAGGACAATGCTAGGAAATCTTATTATATTCAGGTCAGCACGGTATAATTTGACAGTAATTTTGTGACATTGATTATTAAAACAGTGAATTAATTACATTAGACTTACATTTCACATGGATGAAGATCTTGATTTTTTGTGTCTGTTTGGTTCTTGAAGGTTTATGATACAGTGGCAGGAGTGAGGCTCTACGAGCAAGAGCTGTACAACCAGTTTACGTACTCTGCTATGATGCCTTTCTTTCATCAGTTCGAAGCCGAGGTAAGACATAACAATCCCTCTTTATCTGTTTCTTGTTTTGATTAGATGAATTTTTATAACTCTTTTTAAAAACTTGCCTTTATATATAGTGTCCCTTTTTCTTTATGGTGATTGTATGGTATTTCATGATTAATTACCAATTACAAGGATCATTTTTTTGTTATTTCATTAAGTGAGGGAGGGAGGGGGTAGAGGTTGCTAGATATACACAGTTCCTGATAATGAATCTTCATCTCTATAATTATTATAACATTAATTTTTATATAGGAGAATAACCATCTAATCTCTGCTTGTTTGAAAATCTATTTTCTTTCTCATGTAATGAGAAAATAAAGACTTTAAAGTATTGCAGTTTATTGTTGAGAACAGTCTTATGCAATGTTTTTTTTGTTTTGTTTTGTTTTCTACATTAAAAGATGGAGAATTGCAGTAGACTGTGAATTTCTATGGGAAAGTTGTTCATTTTGTTTGCCATCAATATAGAATTATCTAATGACTCATAATTCAATTGGATGCATGATTGAAGTATATTTGTATTTTGATCATGAATTACTGATTGAGTATTGGCTGTTAGGAAGTTTCATTTGTATATATGAAACAAAGAACAAAGTAACTGTAATAAGTTTTTTCTAGATTTCATGAGAACATTTAGTCAGTAAATGATGATTGTAGATAATGAAGGAATGCTTGTCCCAAATGTATGTGTAGAGTATCAAAACAAATTCACAATTTAATAACTTCCTAAAACATGATGCTCAGATAATTAAATTTGCATTGCTTTTTGCTCAACTTTTAGAAATGGTTTATAGCTTAGCTGTTATAGCTCTCCATTTTTTTCAAGTTTTGTGGTCAAATGTTATTGTCATGATTTCATAAAATTTTGACAAAGAGAGAGTGCAAAAGTCTGCAAAATCACAACCAGATTGTGCTGCTCTCCACATGTATCTCTGTTTTGTAAATATTTATTTCATCGTAATCACAGCTTTCTGACCACAATGAGCAAAGAATTTAGATAATTACTATCAAAATAAGGAATGATTCTGGTAGTCTTAAGTGAAGAAAAAAGAAGCAAGAAAAAGAAACATCACTATTTTTTAGGACAGGAAATGTTTTACATCAAAAGTGATCACAGGGTTGCCCAGTATGATCAAGTCAAGAAGAAAACAGTCCAGGTGGCTTCTTTGGACACTGATGCCACCAAACAATCATGTGTAGCAGGTGTGATTGTAGTGCATTATTTATATGGGGAAACTAGGTCACAGGCGAGGAACCTTGAAATGGTCTCACTCTATGTAGGTCTCTGTTGTTAGTAACACATGATGTTATCTTTTCTCTAACCTATAACATGCAGAAGCCAAATGTGTAAGTTTATTTACAGAGTGGTTTCATATCTGCTTTCAAGGTGTTAGATTGTATACCACTTATCTTATGCATGGTGATGATAAAACATGTAATTCTAAAGATAAATAGTATATAGACATTTCTAATGAACTGAAAGGATTTGGAGGGCCTGTATTGTTGCAGCAGAAGTTTAGTTAAGTTCATTTGCAATAAGTGACTAAGTTGTTTAACAATTTATAATGTGCAGGGTAAATGTTTTGGGCATCCTATGAATCTGAATGGAAATAATGAGATTTATAAATATATTCTCCTTTGATTAGGTAAATATGTTCTTACCTAAATAGAGACTTTCTCCCTCTGCTTTAACCCAATACCGCCGGCCACAGATGGCAATTATATAATATGCATAGCGCCGGGTGCCGGCATACACCGTCAATAATATAATTGATTTAGGCCTATGCGTTCGAGAGCCCCGGCATTGAAGCCATGCAAAGACAAAACAGTCCCGGCGGGAATGGGTTAACAACTTTTAAAGTAAAAGACATTTTTATCTTTATAAGACAATGCCAGATAATGCATTCATTCTTTTTTAGTTCAGTCATTTAATTGGTTTGAATACAACATGGAAGAGCAATTATGATCATAGTTTACTTGCCTGATGTCAGGTGGATCTCTATAAGGTGTGTTATTTTAGATCTTGCTTCATATCAACAAAAACAACAAACCCTATAGAAATAATGACAACACTTGGGTATGTTTACATCTATGATTTCTGTTTTGGGTTAGACACATTGTGTTGATTCAGTCTGATAATTTCTGTCATGTCTATATATTCTGACTAATGTATTGTTTATGATAAGATAATGAACCACAAGAAGATAGCACTGTCACCATTAGTTCTATTCGAGTTCACTTTTCCATTTTTATATCATTCACAACAGTAGCCCCTATTCTGCCTTGTATTGTTGTGGTATTAGAAAAGAGGTTCAGTGATTTTCTGAATACTCTCTGGAATTAACAAGATGGAAAGTTCGGAAGAAACTAAACAAAAAGTTCCTCAAGATAGGACTAGCCATGACAAAAGGCAACGTAGTCTAAGTGACAGTATTTTGTGCTTTGTCGATAATCACTTCGGAGTTGATGAAGTTGATGGATTGAACATAACTGTCGGACAGGATAGAGGTGGCAGAAACATTACCACATCAGGAAACGTTCAAGTTGAATGGGATGGGGAACTGAATGATATCCCAATATTAGTCCAGCTCTTTGCACAGAGTTTAGGCAGACTTACCAAGCTTGGAACCTCCATTATAAGAAGAGATTTGAGGGAAAGAAGTCTTCCTTTAGTAAGAGTCTCACAACTCCAAACAAAAATGAGATTGGGACTTGTGAACAAAGAGTTTTCTTCAGTGCAGAACTTGTCAGGGGTCAGTAGAGGATGTAAAGTATAGAAAGTGTTATTTGTATATACATGGGAGTATTTCTTTTATTAGTAATTTTAATTGGAGATGAAGGAGTTACAATTTTTATCTCTAGTTGTGATTGAATATCTCTTTCTCTTCAAATAGGACCAGATGATAGGACTAAACTTTGCTGATGAAGGTGAAGCAAGTGCCTTCAGCCGAGCCATCAATGAGCGGCTTGCTGTAAAGCAGCGCAGGAGAGAAGGTTAGTGATGTATAGATTCAATTATGAAGCAAATGTTACCTAAATTGTTCTGTGATAATACCGAAATTGTACAGTGCTTAGCAATTCATTACCTACTGCTGATACTACTGAGTAAAACAAAAAATCTGAAAGTGTGTATTGAAAATGTTGAGTTCCTATCTTACTTTTTGAGAGCATTGGAATTATAATGTCATTATTATAGCCATTGCCATTAGATATATATCCATAGCAGTAGATCAGAAGTTTCCAATATACTAATGCTGTTTCAGAGAGGAGAAGACAAAGTGACCAGCAACAGAGGCCATCACAGCTCCAGCAGTCGCCAATCCCATCTCAGCCACAGCAGACACCAGTGCATGCCCCTCCAGCCTTACCACCCAAAGATGACAACAAGAAAAGGAGTGGCAAGAAGGGCAACAAGAATAAGAACAAGATCAGGTAGGTCTTTTTAGTACAGATTGAGAGATCATAAAGACTATTTAATGTACCATGTTTGTGATACATATGTTTATTTCCTTGTATTAAGTTATAGTTCTAAAAAAAAGTCAGATTACAATGAAGTCATCTAATGGAATATTATCCTGTGCCATCTCCAACAGCAAAGAGCAGATTGGAATGCCAACGGACTTCAAGCATATCACCCATGTTGGGTTTGATCCTGATAAAGGATTTTCACAGTTCAATATGGATGAAAAACTTCAGGGCTTCTTTAATATGGTTAGTAAATAGTAGAAAAAAATTCTTCATAAGGATTAGGCATTCTGTAACAGTATTACTGTTTTAGATTTCTATCATGACCTTGAAATATTTAGTAAACTGGAATGTGAAAGTTCTCATCTGAGGTTGAATATTATTCTGTAAAGGTTCTGCTATGTCTCTTGTCAAAGTTTCTTTTAACTTAATTTGCTTTTCATGAACTTCTAATGAGATACTGTAGATCTGTAGGTTCTGGTCCCTGCAAGATCACTTGAGCCAAAATAATACTTTGTATATTCTCCAGGTTGGTGTGAGCCAGCAGCACTTGTCAGACACACGCACCCGAGAATTCATTTACGACTTCATTGAGCGTCATGGAGGTGTTGAGAAAGCTATGCAAGAGACTCAGCGCTACTCAACCTCTCCTAATCCCCTTGGTGTCCCAGAAGTGTCACACATGCCACCTCCCCCAGCCAACACGTTATCCCCTCCCACGCCTCCACCCAGCATCCCCTCACGCAACTCCTTCAGTGGGTCTCGAGCTGCACCTCCTCCTCCACCTCCACGCACAAACAACCATGCTCCACCTCCTCCACCTCCCGTCTCTGCTCCACCACCGCCACCTCCACACTCTCGGGGTCACATGCCTCCGCCTCCTGGCCAAATTATTGCAGGTGGGTTTGTCATTTTCAGATTTTTATTTCTGAGATGCATGGTTTAGAATTAGGGCCATATACTGTATTATGCTATTGTAATGTTCATGTGTCTGTCTGTGTATAAATTTATCTTAGGTTCTTTAGTTATTTGCCTTGTAGGATTGGCAAGATTATGTTACAGCATGGTAAATAATGCTATAATGATGAAAGCCTACTTCATCTTGCTCAGCCAAGCAAAACATCAAAGTAATTTTTGTAGAATTGATAAAAGGTATTAAGAATCGTATAAATGGAATAGAATAAGAATACTTTTTGATAAATATGGATTTCAAGAGGAAAGCAAAACATCTACAAAGTTTGAGGAGCAAAAGAGAAAATTCTGTCATATGCTATTTGAAAATGGGAGATTAAGGAAGGCATATGTCTAGAGAGTAGTGAGACTGAAAAAAATGAATTTAACAGTTCAGAATTATTGCACAAGGGATACTCATTTTTAATGCCTAATTAGAGGTGATTATTACACATGCCATTAAATACAAAAAAATGTTTGTAGCAAGGAGGAATAAGTATAGGAAGGGGCATCCATTACAAAATAGAAATAATTAGTAATAAAAAGATCTTTACACAGTCTCTTAAATGTAATTATGTGGCATGTCTTCAAAGGGTGTTTATAGATTCAGAATTATTTTACCATCATGGAAGCTTAATTATGGAAAAAAGTATATTGCTTAGAATTTACGGAAATACTTTATTTTAAGACTTATATGACAGATTTTCTTCAACTTTGATACTAAAATGGTAGTCCTGATTTATTGTAATGATATCATAAAGCAAGTACTTTGCAATTCCCCACCTTAGATTAGACTACTTAATTTGCCCCTCCTCCAACTTATTCCCTTAGATGAAGAAAAGACCGAGCAAGTGGTTGCTGATGGTAAGACTGATCAAGATATTCCCCTCAGTTGCATTTTTATTGTTGACTTCCTTTTGTCAACTTGACTAACCATGAAAGACTTTGCTCATGATTTCCTTTGAATTAGAGGGAACCCCAATACTTATATTTAACATGTGCTTGGTCATGCTCACATGCATGTTTATATACCACACATGTATACCTTCCTGCACAAGCCCATGTATTTACATGAAGATGCAGAAGCATATTTGAAACATACAGATGCACATGATTGTGTATGTGCACACATGAACATATATATATATATAATATATATATATATAATATATATATATATATATATATATATATATATATATATATATATATATATATATATATATATATATAATATATATATATATATATATATATATATATATATTCACAAACCCATGTACATAAGCATGCACGTGTGCACACACAAATCCTCACACCTACATACTCAAATGCGCGCGCGCACACACACACACACACACACACACACACACACACACACACACACACACACACACACACACACACACACACACACACACACACACACACACACACACACACACACACACACACACACACACACACACACACACACACACACACACACACACACACACACACACACACACACACACACACACACACACACACACACACACACACACACACACACACACACACACACACACATGTCCACACACACTTGAATGACTTGTGCTTTATTTGATATAACTCTTGAATTCATGCACAGAAGATTGGCAGTTTCCTTTTATACTCAAACCCATAAGCTTAAACACTTTTTATTTTTATTTGGATATTGATTAATCTTTTCCTTCATTTTAAAAACCATGTTGTTGTATATCTAATTATATTTCCATTTGTAAAACTGTTTAAGGTGGATAAGTATTGTGCATTCTGAGTGTTTGCATTTAATTTTCATTGCCTTTAAAGGAATGAATTAAGTGATATAATTGTAGGGTTTCTTTAACAAGGGTAATTTCAAACATTATTAGGCAGTTATTAGGTAACTGTCAACTATATCCTATCATTTTTTCTTTTCTTTTTTGCATAATTATAGGTTGTTGTTTTGGTTCCTGTTTTATTTGAATTCATTGTTTTTTGCTTTTTCTGTTACTTCGTTTTTTCTTACACTGTCTTATAGTAATATCATCCTTAAGCTTAAACATTTGTAATGATTCCAGTGGTAGATGTAATGAGAGTAAGTGTATTCTTTGATCTCTTTTCCATCAATGTATCTTTTATCCAATATAATGTTCTCTTTCTTCCTATCCAGGACAAAAGAGCAGCCCCCTCCCACCCCCTCCCCATGCAGCCAACACCCCACCTCCTCCTCCCCCGACCTCCACCATTCCCACCCACCACCACCACCATCACCACCACCACGGTCACTCTGTGGGAACCAGAGCCGCCCCACCACCACCTCCAAGTGCGCCACCTCCTTCTTCAGGTGGAGCACTACCACCACCACCACCTCCCCCACCCCCACCTGCAGCCTCAGGGCCTCCACCAGTCCCTGGTGGACCCCCTCCAGCACCTCGACCTCCAGCTCCAGCTCCAGCTCCTGTCAACGACATGCGTTCAGCTCTTCTGGAACAGATACGTTCAGGTTCTACATTGAAGGTAAGTGCTCTTTGGATGTTTAATTTTGCAGATATTTAGAGATTGATAGGTATAGATGTAAGCAATAGATTGGTAGATATATATATATATATATATATATATATATATATATATATATATATATTATATATATATATATATATATATATATATATATATATATATATATGTATATATAAATGTATATGCACATATATGTTTGCATATGTATATTCATTTATTTTATTTATTATTTCAAATAATTATTTAGTCCTCTTAAATATCATGTTGCATATTTATAGAGAGTTCAAGGATCTGTTTATTTAGTCTGTATATATCATTTGATATTTAATCCATTAGTTTTGGCATGGTGGCAGTGAAAAATGCATGCCCATATTGGCACCAACCCTAGCAAAAGCCAAGCCACTTTCCTTTGTTGCAGTGCTTTCATATAAGACTGTTAGGTTCTTAACAAAGGTTTATTGGGATCTAACACCAGGGCAAGGTTTAGAAAAGGGAAACATTAGGAAAAGAAAATGCGAATTTGCATTTGCTTTGGAAAAGTTTAGAGGAATATATGTCTTGAATGATATACTGAATTTCCCTAGCATATCTTATTATGTATAGTGGAATGAGGAAAATTTTGGAAACTCTGGGAGGAAATTTTGATTATTTATGTTGATATAGCACTAAATTTATATATTATATTCTTCATGGTCTGTCTGAAATAATATTTCTAGAATTTAGAAGAAAAAAACAACTTGATAAGTAATGGAAACAAATGCTAAAGAAAATTGACCTTTAGGAGAAAATTAAAGACTGAATTGGGTTTCTTTTCAAATACATAATACAGAGTTGCCAAATGCAAATCGGTGATACTGACATGCCTGTAAGTATTGTTCAGGTATGATGTCACTTCCCCTGATATTCAAGTCTTGATGTTACTTTTGTTCTGTGTATAATCAAGTATGTATACAACTTGTATACAAATTATTTCCAAAACTTGATATGATACTTCAAAGAATATGTACATATATTTAAATGGCTATTGATGGATGGAATGTTACTTAAACCTTGATACCAAAACAGGTATAGTTTGGTAGTACTTGAGTTGATTTAGTACATAGTATATAAAAATTTAATCCCCGTATGCTGATAACAGTTTTAAGACTTATGATACTCAAAGTTCTAAATATAAAAAGGAAATGTATTGTTCTTTAAATGAAGGTGCTAGAAATGGACAAAAATGTATGCTTCTCTGATACTGCATTTGTGTGCATGTTATTGTATTTTGTACTAACACAAAAAACAAGTTTCTAACATTGATCTTTCCTAAATAAGGATTGTGCATGGTTTTGTATGAAGGTGTATGGAAAAAGTTCATCTTTTCTAAGAAACTCTCCCTACATCATAAAATGGAATTTGAATTGGAAATACTTATTAGTCTGATGCCTTTCATACTCTACATTTGTCTTTCAGTCTGGATAGACTCTCTTTATAACTCTGAAAATATGCATGTGTGAGTGGAGAAGCTGAATGGATGTTGCTTTGAAATGATGTATGATGGTCCATGTCTTTAAGAGAATTTTATTAGATGAAGCTAATATGGTCTGGTACCAATGCTTTTAATGGAAGTAACAGCAAGAAATTCTTTAAGTGTAGATTATTATTTAAAGTAGTACCTGCAAGTAAAATCTTTATGCTATGGCATGAGCAGGCAGATTGACAGATATCTGTGTTTTGTAATTTGCAGCTGTTCTCATTCTAAATATATACCTTATTAAATATTTTTGTTCAAAACACAATTTTATCAGGTATCCAGTAATTCTGTGGTTAAATCTTACAGATTTATGCTAAATCTGATAATACTTTATAAGATTAATAATATGAAATATAGAAGGGAATCGAATTACATCTATTTATGTGTGTTTACTGGAACTGTGCTTTTGATCACTTTAAAAGATTACTAAAAAGAGGTCAGTCCTTGATATTTCAGCATAGGAAGGGAAATGTAAAAAGGTCTTTAAAATACAGATTCTCAACATTCATCCTATATACAGTACTGTAGACTGCCCAGGTCACTAAAAGATTATGTAGGAAGAGCTAATCAGAAGTTGGTATTCTAGAGGAAGAATCCAAGCACTTGATACCCAAGTATAAGTTCTTATAAAATTTAGCTGTAAACTTGATCAGTTGCAGAATTTCCTTTTTTTATATGAAGCTTTTTATAACTTATTTGCATTTTATAGTAGTATGCATTTATACTTACATTAAAGGTTTTTCCATGCTAAACAAACTGCTGTTACCTTAGTTACCTTGAAATATATATTTTTAAATTAGCACTTTCCTTATAATTATTTTTCTGCCCCTGGTCTTCCTAATTATGGTAATAGGGCTAGTAAATTTAAATGGGTTGGTATTCTTAACCTAGTTTACAAAATGCTATAATGCTGATAAAAAAAACAACAACTTAATTTGGTTAGGTAACCTACAGTGTGCTTGGAAATTACTGACTAAAATAATTAATTAATGTTGAAGTTACAAAACCTCTTTATCATTTTAGTTTTTGTTTGTTTATAATTGAGTTATCAGTTTTGTTTCTAACCATGCTTATTAACTTTTTTTTTATGCATAAGAACTAAGGAAGCCTCTTGCTATAGACTTAGAAGTAAAAGTTTTGCTAAATAGATGAAATCACTTTTTTCATAGTTTTCGATGACAAGAATAGAGATACATTCATTTGACTTCTGAGTTGCTCATAGTCCATTCAAGGCTGGAGGTTTCCTGTTGTCTTAAGGTTGAAATTAAGGTAATGATTTAATACACTGAGCCTGCTCTTTTCCCCCCTCTCTACAGCCCAGTAGTCAGCATGATGAGCAGGTATTCATCTTATCTTTGTTGATATCAAGGCTTTTTGCTTCTGGCTGTTTATTATGTAAGATGTTGTTGTGTGGGGGGTAATTGTGGTGGAGTTCCTCATTATTTTATTGTGATATTTTAATCCTCTGTTTATTGGGGATGGGGAAATTTATCTTGGAAAATCAAAGTGGAGTTGTAACTTTGCTATACTTGTTAGTGGATGGGCCATCTTCAGCTTGGTGTCACTGTGTGTGCACAATGCAGACCACGTGTTCATGCACATTAAGTGTTCTAAGTTGGGTCTTTATTTGCACTCTGGGAACTGCTGAAGTGAAAATAGAATGCATGCCTTTCAGCTTATGTTCACCTTGTTTTTTTGCTTTACCTTCATCACTTGCTAGTTTCCTTGCTTTACTTAAAATTGCAGTTGTTCTTGTAAGTAGTAAGCATCTTACCAGAGGAGGGAGTTTTTGAATATCTCAAGAGCAGTAATTGAGAGTTTAGATTACATATAACTATTAATGATAATAACATGGTAATAATGATGATGATGATATAAAACACTAATAATAATGATAATAAAAGCACTGATGATAATAATGATTATAATGATAATAACTGTAAGCCATGTGAAAAAAAAAAAATGTTACAGGCATTTATTAATGTTTTCAGTGTGCAGTGCCATCCAGTTTTATCAGTTCATTTTTAAAGAGGTTTTTCATGATGCCTTAAGTCTTTTGCTTTAGAGTTAATACAGACACTTATGATTTTTTCTGCACTTGCAAGTTTGTAGTAGCTTTTAGGAGTGTTTTTTTCTATCACCTTGTAACTATTAATTTATTTTGAGTTTGCAGGAGTTGTACTCTGTTGCAGTTTATTTATTGCAGATTACTACATTATTGTGTCCTTGCTTTTGTATATAAAACTTTTCATTAAGAGTTTAAACCAAATTGCAACTGGAAACACAAACTAATAACAACTTTTGATCTGTACCTCTTACGATGTTTCTATTACAGCAGCTCTGACTTATCTCAAGCTCAAGTTAGATCTAATACAGCCTGCTTAACCTTGATATTAGTTCCAAATCCCCAGTTAGTAAATGTCAACCCTTGACCTCATTAACCTCGTTAGACAAGAGGTTGTCCTTACAAGAAGAGGTTCTGGTATGCAACCATGTAAACAATTTTATATATTTTACTGTCATGTTTTGAGGGTTGTTGGTGCAATGTATAGTGCATTATAAAAGAATTGTGGTTTTGAAAGTAACTTATGCATCATTGAAGTATAGTTTCGTATTTGAATGGTATATGTCCTTTTTTTATTTTTTATTTTTTTCTTTATATCTTTATTTTTATCTTAACACTATCCCAGAAAGAGAAAAATATCGGAAGAATAAATAAAGATAATATGAAATCAAAGGGACAAGAAGGCAGTAGGTGAAATTGCGAGTTCCTGAAATATCTTTGACGATAACACAATGTTTACCCTTATCTCTCTCCATTAGAACTTTTTCTAAGCCAAGTAGAAACTGTACTCACGTTGATTTGATATATATTTATTTTCTGTATTTCGAGTAATCGCTGAGCTTAACCCAATGGGCGTCATGCTATTGTGACGATTTCAATGCAATATTGCAATCGCCCGGCATATGGGACTTCGCGTAGAAAGTGCACCCGTCGGGAAAGGGTTAATTCTTGTACGAATAAAGTTAATTTTAAGCCTCAGCCATAGTCGCTGTCTGAGTTGGAACTTGCATTGTGTATCTCCTCCCAAAATCTCACCAACAATGTCTTGATTTATCCCCTGCCATAGCTGTATAGAATCTGACCCTTCTCTCATTAACCCATTAACAACCGAGACTTGCACTGTGCACTGTACACTGTGGTTTTCTTTTACACATAGATGGCTCCCATGGGCTTAGTCACCAAAGAGTCAATTCATAGGGCTACCTGAACTCACTTGTTTATCCCCTTCCTGGGAAGATATTTATTTCTATTTTTATTATTATCGTTACAATACTATTACCATCAGTAGTACATAGTTATGATAGCAACAATAATAGCAATATGTTTTTAAGCTGGTGAGGTGAGCTGGGCCTACTAAATCACTTTTTGGTGACTGAGCCCTTGTGGAGCCATTTATGTGTAAAAAGAGAAAGACAAAACAAAACCATGCTGGACAGTGCATGCATTGTATACATGCAGTCCTGCCATCAATAGGTTAAAAATCTAATGTAAACAGACCTTTGATTAAATCATAACAAACTAGAATGATATGACCAAGTGATTCCTACCCATTCTGCGCATGACATATGACATAATGAAAAAAGACCCAAATGTTTTGTACCCTACCTTGATGCAATATCGTTGTGAGCCATGACTGCTTTCCATGCATAAGACTAAATGCCACTTAGAAAGAACATGCATCATGGGCCTGAACACCCCAAAATCGCCTATTAACCTTAATCATAACTGTATCCTATGTCACCCAGCCATTACCTAATCTGTAATTAATTTAAGGAAGAAGTAAGTGCTTTTCTAAACCTTTGCTAACTCTGTAGTACCAGTCCTCTTATTTATAGCTAATTTTAACCTGTAATGAATAAACCTGACATCGGTAGAGCCAAATGAGATAATGGTTATCTATATATAGCCATTTCTTTAGTAAACCTAATGGTTCCTATGCCCTTCATATGTCTGTATATGAGTATGGACCTTGTACCATTCTATAACTCTTATGCTGACTTTTGCTTAACTTGCATTTATCTGTTATGATGAAACAGAAAGTCGAGCCAGTGGAGCGGCCACCGCCTACGGATTCACGCAGTCAACTGTTGGACCAGATCAGAGGAGGCGTCAAGCTTAACAAAGTTTGTAGAGAATGATACTTTCCTCATGAACCATATATATGAAGAGTGAATATTAGAGACTTATTATTAGAGTTTCCAGTCCACTGTCAGTTTTATTTGCTAACCTGTGCCTCCTGTCTCCCAGGTTGAGGAGACAGCCAATGGAAGTGGTGATCATAAGTCTGCTGGACCCCAACTGGAGGGCATGGCACTGGATCTGCACCGTGCCCTAATGGGACGAGCTCTGGCCATGCAGTCTGAGAGCGACGACGATGATGAAGAGGATGTTGATGAAGATGATGAATGGGATGATGATGATTAGGAGATCTAGAATCAGTAGGTCTGTCAGAAAATTAGGAAGATCTGATTTGTTGCCAAAGCATTCCTGCTAAAAAAAAAAAATGATTGATTTATCTATGTATTTGTCAAAAAAATTGCTATTATCTGTGAGTATTGAACTTATTCTTAAGCATAGCAATATTAGGAATTAAAATTTGAAATATATTTTTTATTATATATTAAGCATTTTAGAATTTTCTAGATGAAGGTTTTGATATGAATATCATATAGATAATCAATGAGTCATTACATTAAAGTGATAGTTGATTTATGTAAGATATTCACATTTAATTGACAGCATTTTATAATTGACAAAATATCTAAAATGTTTGCAATGGCCAGTGTGATAGAGGACTAATATGTAATTATTTATCCACCACTTTGTAGATTAAACAAAAACTGCAAGTGGTGACATGTAGAATAATGTTGGATACAAGTTCCCTGTAAAGTTAATGGTTGACACAAATGAAAGAGATTGAGTGTGAGGAGTCCATGTATGGCAGTGCAATTGCATTGCCAGCTGAGAGTACTCTGCCCATACCAGAGATCTTCCATAAGCTTTAGAAACTAGTCTGCGCCCAGTTTTCTGGTGGGGATTCCACTTCTTATTCATCAGCAAGACTTATGACAAGTGCCTTAGTTTCATTTTCTTTTTTTTTCTTTTGGTCTTTGCTGGAAACTGGGTTTCAAAACAGGGTTCAAACCTACTTGTTAGTTACTCGATGGCTATCTCTTGCACACCGTTATCCAAGATCTGACAACCGTTCAGCCTCCATCCCTTTTGTTCCTGTCATACTTTTTGGGAGAGGATAGTGAGAGGAAAGGTTGTGTTATGAAATAAATGCGCTTTAGAGGCAAAAAAAGAAGCCTAGAATGGAGTATGGTATTGTAAAATTCATGTTTCAGTTTTTAGTATGATTAGCTTATAGGTGTTGCTTCCAAAGCTTTTGCTCTCTATAAGGACTTTTTGGTTGACATTCCTACCAAAACAAACTCAAAAAGACATGTGATACAACAAAGACAGTCTTACCAACACAAACATAACATGCTTATTAACACCTGCACTCTTATCCAGATACATGCAAACAACTGTGCTTATGCTCATGCATGCACAAATATTTGCACAAAGACAGACACTGATATGGAGATTTAAACACACACACACACACACACACACACACACACACACACACACACACACACACACACACACACACACACACACACACACACACACACACACACACACACACACACACACACACACACACACACACACACACACACACACACACACACACACACACACAATAATAGCAGTAACCATAAGGACAACCACACCAACAATCAAAAAACTATGGTAGGTTTGTCAGAGCCCTAATATGTTGAATTATTTTTTTACCCTTACGGGTGGTTCTGGCTGGTCAGGTGTTCTTGAGAGTTTTGCACTTTTTCAGTGCAACAGATTTATGTACTTACATTTTAAAAAAAGTTATTTAGGTTGGCCATTTGGTCTTTTTCCTTTATCCAGTATCTGTGTGATTATAGCCTGTGGGGTGTTAGAGTACACAGAAATCCTACATAGTCATATATATATATTTTTTTTTTTCTTTGTTTTTTATGAGTGTTGGATTTGAGGCTTTGGGTTGAACTGATATCCTCATCAGGCTGATGTTAGTTTAATTATTCATTGGTTTAAAGTGTTTTTTCTTTTGTTTTTTACTCCCAAGCATGAACAGAATTGTGCTGACAAGTTATTCTTCTTCCGATACTTTTGTTGTATACTTGAATCTCTTTTTACGTCTAAGGAAGTTTGTTCTTCTTGTAGGCTATCATTTTGTTAATAAATTAGATACTCCTTCACTGACCTTCGCATTGTTTGTGTTTTAGAATCGGACATTGATAGAATGTCAGAGTATGTGAGGCTGCTATTGGAAAGCTGAATACCCGGTAATTTATTATAATGATATCGAATCCTTAACGAAAACAAAATTAGTAGAGAAAGATAACAAAGAACAAGTTATTGTTTCCTTTTCCAGGAAGTGAAGGCTTGTATAATTTATTACCTGATTTGTTCCTTCTATTTATCTCTTTAACAATATTATTATGACTAATTGTATTTGTAACTGCCATTTAGTAAACAGATGTTGATACAGGTATTGACAGATATGATGGTGGGATATATGATTTTGAGTTGTTGGTGTTTGCCCTTGTTTCTTTTTTATATACAGTATATATATATATGTATTCATATTCATGAGTTTTCTTTGTATTTTTAATGTGGACATGTAACTATATTGGATTGCTATTTATTAATTCAATTTTGCCTCCATAAACTCTTCGTGTTTTTGGTTCAGGTTTACATTTTCTCCGGAGAGACATGGGTTTT
>NW_028234406.1:35704099-35706599 GCF_977035675.1 Penaeus japonicus | reverse complement strand
GTTTATTTTTGTTATTGTTTAATCAGAACAGCGTTGATGCTAACTTACAATCAGTGTGATTAGATTACTTTGAACTGACAGCCCTATCTCTCCTCCCACAGTTACAGTTCTAACAGTGTAGTGGATCTAAGTGTGTTAAAGTATGTATTTCTTTCGCCTGGTGTATAACATTATGCAATGCTCTTTTATGTATCGGAAGGTTATCCTTGTACTGTATTAGCGCATGTAGTATTGAATATTAACGAGTGTATTGGTTACATGTTCTTTATGGTGTAAAATCCATGAAAGAAAACATGAAAAGTATGACTTGTTCTCAAGTTTAAAATAATTACAAAAGTGATTTTTCTCTCATAAAACGAATCGCATATAAAAAATCTAAAAAATCACATCACAATACACCTATACACACAGTATCAACCCCCCACCACCCACCCACCCAACCAAACTAAGTGAAAACCCCAAACACCAAAACAACAACGAAACATTCAGTCGAAGCAAAATCCCACACCCCTAAGAATGTAAACAAATGACGATCGTTCTTCTCCCAAGATGATCCCTTCTTCGTCCCTGGCTCATCCTTAATTAAGGTCCACGCATCCCCGAAGACGACGACGACGACCTAAGGACACTCGCGCCGTCCTGGTCCTCGCCCTCGTGTTATGGCGGCCACCAAGAGACTTCCTCCAGAGCACTCGCCGTCGGTTCTGCTCAGCAAGGAAGCCAGCGACAGGATCTTCACCATAGTGGGTCTCAAGAGTCAGGTGAGAAAAGGAGTCCATTAATTAATGCTGTTTTTGAAGGCATAAATAGATGACCATAAATATGAAAAGGTTATCATGTACACATATACTTCCACTGGGTATTCAGCACTGTTACGTTTGAATAAATTCGTGTAGTTATGATCCTTTTTTGACCTTTCAACGCTATCATTATCATTTCCATTATTATTAGCATCGTTATTATTATCATCATTATTATTATTGTTATTTTTATTATTGTCATTATCATTATCATTTCTTTTATTATTATCATCGTTATTATTTTTGTTATCAATAGTATCATTATTATCATTATCATCATCACTATTGTTATTATCTTAATTATCATTATTATTATTATTATTATTATTATTATTATTATTATCATTACTATTATCATTATTATTAATAACATTGTTATTATTATTATTATTATCATTATCATCATTTATATTATCACCGCTATCCTTATTATCATCATCATTATCATCATCATCATTATCCTCATTATTATTATTACTTTTACTATCACTATTATCAACATAATTTTTTTTACCATCACTATTGTGTTTATTTTTACTATCACTTTAATTATAATCATTATCATTATTACTATTAACGTTATCACTATCATCATTATTATTACAATCATCATTATCCATATTATTATCATTGGTATTATATTATCATAATTATTATTAGCATTATGATAATCATTGTCATAGTAATGAAAATATTGATAATAATGATGGTAATAATATTTATAACAATAATGAAAATGATAATCATATTGATAACAATAATATCAATAATCAAGATAATGCTAATAATAGTAATGTTATTAATGATGATGATAATGATGATAATGGTAATAATAATCATAATAATGATTGTGATAAAACCAATAATAATAATGATAGTAATAATAATGATAATGAAAATTATAAATGAAAAGGATAAGGATTACAACATTTATGATAATAATAACAATAATGAATGATAAAAATGATGATGATGATAATAATAACAATGATAATAATGGAAATGATAATGATAGCAATAATGATGATGATGATGAAAATAACAATGATAATGATAATAATGTAATGGTAATGATAGCAATAATCATAATCATCATTGCTGTTATTATTATAATTATTATCATGTTACATCATAATCATCATCATCATTATCATTATGACAATATTATTTTTATCGCTATTATTTTCATTATCATTATCATCTTATCATTATTGCTATAATCAATATAATTATCATCATTATCACTATCATTATTTTTATGATAATTGTCCTCCTCATCATCATTAGTTTTATGATAATCGTTATCATCATTATCATTATCATCATCATTACCATTCTTATCATTATGACTATCACAACTGTTATCATTCATTTATTATTTCCAGGCCAGATCAACTAATGTTTTTTTCGTTTGACTGCTTAATGGAAAAAAAATCAGGAGGTAACTGATAGTACACCAGGGCAGGAATTCCAAACTTTTTCCCACCGTGGACCTTTTGCTTGAATTATCTTTTGGAAGGATAAATACTCATTTTCCTATTGTTACCTGTTGAGTGAATATATTGTGTAACTGGGTATATGGTTATATTGATGGTGGTATTTTGAAATAATGAATCTGTCTTTAATGGCCTTCTTGTGGGTATTTATGCATTCTACACTGGAACTTGTTGGAATTATGAGCTTCAATTACAGACCTACAG
>NW_028234406.1:35696599-35699099 GCF_977035675.1 Penaeus japonicus | reverse complement strand
AATGATCATGATGATGATAACAATAATGATAACAATGAGGATAATAACTACTGCTACTGATGATAATAAAGATGAGCATAATAATGATAGCGATGAGTGTAATAATGATAATAATAATAATGATAGTAATGATGGTGATGATGATTATGATAATAGTAATTATGATAATGATGAGGATGTTAGTAAAGATGATAAAAAATGATGATGATAAAAATGATAATGGAGACGATAATAATAACAATAATGAAGATAATACCGAGGACAATGACGGTAATAATGAAAATCATAATAATGATGATACTAACAACGGTAATGATGATGATAATGATAACATACATTAATGATAATGATTATAATCATGAGAATAATAATGATGATAATCATGAGAATTATATTTTGCAATCTCAATGACAGGCCATACACCCATTATATTCCGTGTCTTCTGCTTGTCTGCACTATTATGTGGTATTCTTTGACACATGAACAATTGAACATGGTATTACCGGTTTGACTCTACTGATACCATTGTACCTAAATTCCGCTATGTACTGTGACAAATCAGCTATTAGATGAATTGCAAATTCGTCTCTATATTGGTCATATAAAATGGTAATATCTTCATCAAATGAAATACAAAACCATCTTTACATTGATCTTGTGACACGGCCTAATCTGACACCAGATACAATTACGCTGATGAAGTGACACAATAGACAGATTATAAATTCACCGCTACTTTGGCCCTGTGACACGATCAGATCTGACACCACATAGATCATAAACCCATCCCTGCGTTGGTTTTATAACAAGGCTTAATCAGGCACCAGGTAGATTCTAAATCCCCCTCTACATTGATCACGTGACACGGTCGAATTAAACGCCATATGATGATTAATTCATATCTACATCGGCCACATGACGGTTAAATATATATATAATAGCAGATGAACAGCAATATTTCCCAAGAGCTACGTAGATCAGAAAGCAACTTCGTATATGTCAAGGAAGGTCAGATAATGAAACCACGGGATGCTGTTACGGAGCTACAGGTACACTGTAGGATAAGATAAGGGATGCTGAGGTGTTGTTGGGGACAGATAAGGGGATGGAAGGATAGGTAGTGGAAGGAAGGGGAGAGGGGGGCATGAAGGAAGGGGTGGGGGAGGTAGATAGAGGGAGGGGGGGGGGTACCGGAAGAGGGAGGGTAATGTGAAGTCAGTGGAGGGATTAATGATAGAGGGAGAGGGATAGGGGAGGGGGGAGGGTGAGGGAAAAAGGAAGGAGAGTGAAGGATGAGGAGGGGGAGGAGACTAATAATAGACAGAGGGAGGGAGGGAGGGAGGGGGAGGATAGCGAAGGGAATGGAGGGGGGAGATTTTGTGGGGAAAATACTAGTCAGAAAAAGGTTATAACTATGTAGTTCTATAAAATGAAATATCGCTGTTCCATATATCAACTGAATTCCACTTTCATTAAAGATTTGTTTACACGGTGAAAATACCCGTTCTCAATGACACCTTACACATCAACTCAAATAATTGAAGATAAATCGCTTTAAATAGATGATTCCAGATTAAGTATCATGCAAGAATTCACTTGTCATTAACTAATAATAACTATGATGTAATTAATGATAGTGACAAGGATACCAACGGCAAGACTGGTGATAATATCAGTGATAAGAGTGGTAATATTAACAATGATATAATGATGATAATGATAATGATGGCAATGATAATAATGAAAATAATAAAAATTACAATAGCAGAATAATGGTGATAATGATGATAATCGTGTCAATGATAATGGTAATAATGATAATGATAATGATAATAATGACAATGATAATGATAACAGTAATGATAATGATAACCTGAAATACAATACTACTGGTACTACTACTACTACTACTACTACTACTAATAATAATAATAATGATAACAATTACAATACTGACGGTAATTATGATAGCAATAGTAATAATAATAATGATCATGATACTAGTAATGGTAGTAATAATCATAGAATAACAACAATGAGAACGATGATAACAATAATGATAGTGATAATAATGATAATAATAATGATAATGATTATGATGATAATGATAACAACTTAATAGTAACAACAGAAATAGCAGCAGCAGGATAACAACAAAGGAATATTATAATAAAAAAATGATAATGATAATAATAATTTGAATGGTATGAATAACAAGAATAACATTTATGATGATGACATTGATAATGATGATAATAATAGTATTGATAATAACAATAATGATGATAATAATAACAATATTAATGATTATGATAATAAGAGTGATAAGGACAATAATGATTTTAATGATAATGGTGATAATGATACTACTACTACTACTAATAATAATAATACTAATAATGATAATAATAATGATAATACTAATGATAGTAATGATAATGATGAAAATAATGATATTGATGGTAATAATGATAACAATGATTATCACTATCAGTATTAA
>NW_028234406.1:35681599-35689099 GCF_977035675.1 Penaeus japonicus | reverse complement strand
GTGAACGAAAGATATATTTTATTTACAAACATATAACTGAGGATCCTAACGGAAGCCTCTTGTTCCTAAATCTGAAATCGGTAAAGTGTTCCAATTGAAGAGAAAACATTAGAGATTAGAAGATTATATATATATATATATATTTAATATATTTATTATTATATATTATACATTATTTATTTTATATTATATATATATATACATATACATATACATATATATATATTTATATAAATTCTATATACATATATATATAAGTATTATATTGTATATACACTGGACACACACACATTACATCTACATTTACACACACACACACACACACACACCAACACACACAATTATATATATATATATATATATATATATATGTGTGTGTGTGTATTGATATAACATATATATATGTATATTTATATATCTATATATATATATTTTTTATATATATATAATTATTTGTGTGTGTGTGTGTGTGGTGTGTGTATTGTGTTGTATGTGTGTGGTGTGTGTTGTGGAGCATAGGTTTATTATGTAATGTTATATCTATATCTTCATATATATACATATATATATATACTATAGGTGATATATAGGATAGATTGATAGATTGATAGATAGATAGTAAATGTTAACAAATTTGATATATTTATATATATATTTAATATTGTCTATCATACTGAAAGTATTCTATAGAAGCGATATATTTATATATATATATATATATATAAGATAAAGTTGGATATATATAATATATTGATATACATATATTGTGATAGTGATAGAGATATAGATAGATATTTAGTTATATATTTTGAGAGATAATTGATGATAATATAGATTGTTTGGGAGATATGGGATATATATCTAGTATGGAGACTTTATATGTTGATATATTGTATTGTTATATATATATATAGGGTATATGTTATAATAGTATAGTGATATATATTACATATATATATTGACAGATATACATATATTATATATATATCTATCATATTTATATATATATATAATTTTAATATATTACACATGATATATTATGTATATATGTATATACACACATAGTTACAACATATATACTTGTAAGGTATATATATAGGTTGATATATATATCTATATATGAGATATATATATATATATACTTTTTTTATATATATACATATATATATGATTATATATATGGTCTGCTCGGACCCATAGTGTGAGTGTAAATATATATATATATATATATATATATATATATAGATATATATAACTATATATATATACTCATATATATACATATATATATGGTATTCGGATATTGAGTTATAAATATATATATATATATATATATATTACATACATATATAGATATATATTTGTTTATATATAATCTATATTTTTGTATATACGATATATATATATAGACATATATATATAATATATATATATATTCGTATGATATATATATATATATATATATATATGTATATGTAATATAAATATATATATATATATAAAGGTATATATATATATATTATATAATCGTAAAGATATATATATATATATATGATATTATATTATTATATATTATATATATATATATATATATCTATAATAATATATATACACACACCACACCATACACACACACACACACACACACACACCACACACAATAAATATATATATCTATACTATCCTTATATATAATATATATATTATATAAATATATATATAATATAAATATTATACACACACACACACACACACACACACACCAACACACCACACCACACACACACCACACACACACACACACACACACATACACATATTATATATATATATATATAATATATATACGTCTATATATATAATATATCTATTGTATATATATATATATATATAATTATACGTATATATGTATATTAAGTATATATATATATATAATATATATATATATATACTTATATATATATATATGACGTGTTATATATATTTTATTGTGTTATATGTGTTCTATGTATAAGGTGTTTGTGTGTGGTGTTGATGTAATGTGTGTGAGTGTGTGTGTGTGTGTGTGGTGTGTGTGTGTGTAATTATATAGATATGTATATATAATATATATAATATAGATATGTGTATATATAAATATATAATATAAATATATATACTTATATATAATATATATTATATATATATATATATACTATATATATATATAATATTATATGTGTTGTGTGTGCTGTGTGTGTGTGGTATATATATGAGTGTATATATCGGGCGTGTTTTGTGTGTGTGTGTGTGTGTGTCTGTGTGGTGGGTGTGGTGTGTGTGTGTTTGGGTGTCGTGTCGTGTGTGTGTGTGTGTGAGCGTGCGTGCGTATGTGTGTGTTGTGCGTGTTGTGTGGTGTGTGTGTGTCTGTGAGTCTGTGTATATGTATAATATATATGAATTATATAGATACATATATATATATATATATTATATATATATATCTAATATATATATATATATATATGAGTGTGTGTGTGTGAGTGTGTGTGGAGTGTGTGTGTGTGTGTGTGTGTGTGAGTGTGTGTGTAGTGTGTATGTGTATATGTGTATGTATGTATATATATGTATATGTATATGTATGTATGTAATATATTCTAAATATATATATATATATATAGTTAAACAATACGCGACGTTATATAAGATATTCTCTATATATATATTATTATAAACATATATATCTATATTATATATATATATAATATATATATATATATATATATTTAAATATATATATATCTAATATATATATATATTATTCTATATATTATTAAACTATATTATATATATTAAATAATATATATATATATTATATATATATATGTATGTGTGGTGATGTGTGTGTGTGTGTGTTCCGGAGAGTGTGTGTGTGTGTGTTTGTGTGTAATGTATGTATGTATGTATGTATGTATTGTAATATATATATATATATATATATATATATATATATCTATATATAGATATATAGATAGATAGATATAGATGATAGATAGATAGGATAGATAGATAGATAGTTAGATAGAGAGAGAGAGAGAGATGGAGAGGGAGTGAGGAGTGGAGAGAGGGAGAGCGGGAGAGGAGAAGAGAGAGAGAGAGAGGCAGAGAAAGAGAAGAGAGAGAGGCAGAGAGAGAGAGGAAGGAGGGGAGGAGGGAGAGAGAGAGAGAGAGAGCTCCCTTTGTTTATAGTCATATGTATCATGCATCGAACTGACATCCACTTTTCCGGCTATTAATTTCACACTCTCTGTCTCATCCCAGAGATGACATGATCGGCCTGCCTTACAACTTCCAGCATGTCAGTCACGCGGGATTCGACAGAGATAACAATTTCTTTCAGTTTAACATCGAGAAGGAAGTTGAGGATCAAATCAAAGAGCTGTTGAAAGAGGTGAGTTTTCTATCACGTTTAGATCCGTAAATCAATGTGAATGGGTTGATAAATGAACAAATTCAATAGAGAGATGAATAAACAAATGTTGTAAGTGAATAAATGAACAAATGTTGCAAGTGAATGAATGAACTTATCTTGTAACGGTTTCAAGTGTTGTCATTACGGACGTGGGAGTGCCAACACACAGAGAAAGGGATAATGTCAGAAAAGAATTAGCCATGTATCCCACGTATGGTTCTTCCCGTGCAGATCGGCTTGACCAAGACCCAGATGTCCCGACCTCGGACGCGGGAGTTCGTGTTCAACCTGCTGGAGCGCCACGGAGTCCTTCAGGAGGCCAGGCGAGAGTCGCAGATCCTCTCCTCGCAGAAACGACTTTCGGGCCAAGTCGTTGAAGTCGTGTCCGGCGATAGCCAGACTGAGATGTTCTTGGTGAATGGCGACGATGAGAGTAGATGTCAGGTCGGCGAGGTCATCGACGGGAGAAATCTGGAATATTCTGGCTCGGGACTTGAAGACGGCGCCGTGCTAGTCGGTACATTGAACTTGTCGGATGTAGAATGCCCGTCGCCTCTCCAGCAGTCCGCGCCTCAGGACCAGAGTCTTGAATCCTCTGCTAAAAAGTCCCGTACGTTGGAATCACTCTCGAAACTAAATACTAAGAAAATGCTATCATTGCTTTCACTAACAGCCAACAGCCGAAATGATATAAATGAAAAATATACAGCATATTCAAAACCACTAATTATATTAATTGTTGTTAGTTCGCACTAAATTGGTCTTTGATACTTGTAGTTTTGCTCTATAATGTGACTCCATCTCCGCTGCAGGTCACAGGCCCGCTAAGCGACAGGCCCCCCAGCCGCCCACAAGAGTCGGGGACGCCAGCCCTGCCGCCCCGGACGGAAAGGTCATCCAGACGACCGCCACCGCTGCCAGGGTCTCCCACGATGCCGTGCCTACCGTAGAGGTACCCTTAAACACAGACCTTGATAAGAAGGTCATACACTGCATCGTCTCCGAAGGGTCGGTCATACACAATGTCACCTCTTACGTTATCAGCTCAGCGTCCCCCGCAGGCGAGACTCAAGGCAGCTCTTCAACCTCTTCACAAGATAACAACGCTTCTGTTATCAGTATCGAGCGCGCACCCACCCCTCCGCCTCCACGAAAGTCGCTCTCGCCCTGACTGGCGCTGTTGCAGAGTCTATGCGGGAATGAAAGGGTCCTTGGCTATGGCTGTCACGCAGGGGACACGCACGGGAAGCCGCTAGAGCAAAGACACGCTACTGCACACATGTATTTCCTTGATTAAGTGAGCGTGTACTGTTTAAGCAAACCAATCTAGGGGTAGAGACGACAGCAGCTTTGAATCCTGTCGGATGGGATCTTTTCCTTGTTGTTTTTTTGTAATGTTATTCAATTCAATAAACTTTAAGAAGAAAATGATAACCACTGAACTTTTTATGTCATCCTGATTAAATATCGTCATCCCATAATAATCTTGATGATTGAAAATGGAACTAAAATTGAGTTGTTGATCTATAGTGATTTTTCATTTATTTTCATATCTTTGTATTTGTCAGTTTTTTGCTCCTTTTTTATATCTATTTGCCAATTTATCATTGATTGATTTATTTACTTTATCATTTCTTTATTTATTTACTTTATCATTGATTTTATTTGTTTATTTGCAGAATTATCTTAATATACAAGTATTATTCATATGTTTATTTTCTACGTTTTTCCATTTGTTTCTTTCATTCTTTGTTACTTCATTCGTTTATCTATATATTTCTTTACTCCTCCATTTCTATATCTGCTCTTTATTCATTTATTCACCTGATCTTTTGTTTATCTATTTACAACGTTGAGTGGGAAGAAGTTTGAACTAAATTGATGAATTTCCATGAATACAAGTTTCACCCGAGATTGAGAAGGGCACTTGTTCTCTAAGCCGTATTGCAGCCTTGCATCCTTGGCACCGTATTGCACAAGACCTTGGCTGTGCAGTAAGGATTGTTGCAGAGTAATGGCATCTTTGGAGGTCTATATTATAAAGGATTAACAATTTAACACGTTGTAAGTTGATCCTTTGTATTATGATTATTTAAATAGAGTTTGCATTGCAATTGCACTGAACTAAAGTATGATAGTTTGGTAATGATAATGCTAATTGATAATAACAAAAACAACAACAACGCTAGAAATGATAATGATGACAATGACAGTAACAATGATAATAATTCAGTGAAAATGAGAATAATGATGATGGTAGTGACGATGAGGATGATGATAATGATGACGATTATGATGATGATATTGGTAGTAATTCTAATGATAATGATAATAATACTAATGATGATAATAACAATAACAATAATAATAATGATGATAATATTGATAATCCTGATGCTGGTAATGATAATGGGGATAATGATAATGATGATGGTGATCATCATCATCATGATCATAATAATAATAATAATAACAACAATAATGATAACTTATTACGTTACTTGTTTTATTGTTCTTAGTAATAATTATAGTAAAAAAAAAACTATTTATAATGATAATAATCATTATATAAAAATGATAATGATGGTAACGATGATAATGACAATGACAAAGATGATGATGATGAAGGTGAAGATGAAGATGATGACGATGACAATGATGATGATGATGATGATGATGATGATGATAATGATAATGATAATGATAACGATAATGATAGTGGTAATGATGGTGATGATAATGATGTCAATAATGATAATGATAATAGTAGTAACAATAATAATAATGATAATAATAATAATAATAATAATAATAACAATAATAAAGATAATTATAATAATAATAATGATAATGATGTCAACAAAGATAATGATAATGATAACGATGATGGTGATGTTAATGATGTCAATAATGATAATGATAATAGTAGTAGTAATAATAATAATAATGATAATCATGATAATAATTATAATAATATTAATCACAATGATAATAATAATAATAACAACAATAATAAAGATAATGACGATAATAATGATAATGAAAATGATAATAATGATAACAAAAATAATGATAATGAAAGTAATAATAATGATAATGGTGATAATAATAATAATAATGATAATGATAACGATGATGGTGATGTTAATGATGTCAATAATGATAATGATGACGATGATGGTGATGTTAATGATGTCAATAATGATAATGATAACGATGATGGTGATGTTAATGATGTCAATAATGATAATGATAACGATGATGGTGATGTTAATGATGTCAATAATGATAATGATAATGATAATGATAACGATGATGGTGATGTTAATGATGTCAATAATGATAATGATAACGATGATGGTGATGTTAATGATGTCAATAATGATAATGATAACGATGATGGTGATGTTAATGATGTCAATAATGATAATGATGTCAACAAAGATAATGATAATGATAACGATGATGGTGATGTTAATGATGTCAATAATGATAATGATAATGATAATGATAACGATGATGGTGATGTTAATGATGATAATAATGATGATGATGACGATGATGGTGATGTTAATGATGTCAATAATGATAATGACAATATTAAAAATAATAATAACTGTAATAATGATAACAAAAATTATGATGATGATAACGATGATGGTGATGATAATGATGTCAACAAAGATAATGATAATGATAACGATGATGGTGATGTTAATGATGTCAATAATGATAATGATAATAGTAGTAGTAATAATAATAATAATGATAATCATGATAATAATAATAATAACAACAATAATAAAGATAATGACGATAATAACGATAATGATAATAGTAGTAGTAATAATTATAATGATGACAATGATGATGATAATGATCATGATAACGATGATGGTGATGTTAATGATGGCAATAATGTTAATGATAATGATAATGATAATGATAATGATAACGATGATGGTGATGTTAATGATGTCAATAATGATAATGATGATGATAATAATAATAATAATAATAGTGATAATGACAATGATAACGATGATGGT
>NW_028234406.1:35661599-35669099 GCF_977035675.1 Penaeus japonicus | reverse complement strand
TCTACACCTCATTACGTCTCGTTCACACATTTCCCTTGTTTACCCCCACAGGCATTACCTTATGAAGCCCCCCCCCCCCACATCCTGGACAGACCCAAGGCATAGCAAACGGCACAAGCTTCGATCGATCTCATTCATGCTTCGTTGGCAATCAGTGGATCAGCTGATGAAAGAGCACCAAGCAAACTGGAGGATCTTTGGCTTTTCTAGTCTTCATCTTCGTCTCCTTCGGCCAGTCTTGTCACTTCCATGATAATCAAAATGTGTTCAGTCCAAAAGGATGTATCATTACACAATTATACTGAAATAGGTGTTTCATTTCTTCCGTCGATTCTTTTCCCCATCATGTTTAATTTGTGAGTATTTGTGGCTTACCAACAGATGTGCACTAAAGTATTGTTGACAATATTCATATATAATAGATCTTAGCTATGAAGATCGAATCCAAGACTTTATAAACAATTTTTTGTTGCTGTGAATTTATGATTCAAAACTAATGGAGTATGATTCAATAATTTCTCTTTTATGTTTCCCTCTCCCTATCTGTCTCTCCTGTATGTCTGTCTGGCTTTCAAGCTGTCTCCCCCCCCACTCTCTCTCTCTACTCACACAAATGAATAAGTAAATATATATATAGATTATATATATACATGTTCTATATATATATATATATATATATATATATATATATATATATATATATATATAAATATATATATATATATATGCATATAAATGTTTACACACACATCCAATTAACGAAACTAAATGTGTATTTTGAATAAGAATAATAAATGCAGTAAATAATAAAAAAAACTATAAAAAGGATAACTTTATTGAAAAAACACGTACACATCACAAAACAGAACGAAAAATAATTTGAATTAATTTAGATATAAAAATACTTTGTCCCCATAACACCAAACAATTTAACAAGCCAATTATAGAGCCCAGCAATTCCTCTTTAAGAAACGCCGAGTATCATGTACTGGCCACGTTTTTTGAGTTCGAGTAGTGTCTGTCAAAATGTTCCCTCAGTCTTGTATTTGCGTCGTGGTTTGTTGAACGTCTCCGTATTTGCGCTGCCATGGAGAAGATTACGTTTCCTTGGGAAAAACTTTTCCATAATGAAGTGCCAGCATGTCCGAGGATCTCCTGTTCAAGCCTGAGCGATGACGATGCTTCATACAATGCATCAAAGTAAGCAGTGGCGTGTTGGTAGTTTGCAGGGCAGTGGATTCAGATATACTTGATAATGCATTGCAATAAAAATGATAGTTGGGTATCAAGATAAGAATGCATGCGATGAATTGTATGTTTACTTGTTCTAGAGGTAGCAGCTGAGACTTAGGTAAATGTTTAAAGGATAACTCATGGTGGCTTTCCAAACGGAGTCTTTCCGGTATGCATATTGGCTGGGGTCTATCCAAATAAACTTGAAACGCTGTGATTTGTGGTGGAAGGCCTACATTTTTTTAGTACTACACCAGTGGTCTTCACAACCAATTTTAACATAACTTGTCTAGTATAAGACGTCAGCGGCCCCCATGGGCTTTGGTTCACAGATTGAAGACCACCGTACTACCTAGTAGTGGCACAGTGTCAAGTTTGCAAGGAAGGGCTTGGACTAGTTCCTTATTTAACGATAAATTACCATGGAGACCTACAAGCTCTATTTTTATAGAATAACCGTTGTTGATTTATTGGTCTTTGTGGCACACATACGGTTGTCCACTGTCTCCTAAAAAATGATTGGTCTTTTGTGTTGCTTCCCCACAGTCCGAATTAAAAGGGTCAATAATCTCGTGTTCTGAACTAATCCATGAGGGAAAACCTATTAAAATAATATACTAATTTCTTCCTGTCCATTTACTTTAGATTATTATTCTTTTCTGATATGCATGTGGTCATAGTCAACCCCTTCGCGTTTGGCACTGACTTATCCTAAGAAAGGGCGCGCTTCGATAATTGCCAATAAACCTTTGTCACGTGTATCCTGGCAAGGTGGAGCTTTTGAAATTGTTTAGCAAGTTCTTGTCAAATAAATAACCAGACTAAACAATATCTTACCAGTATATACGTGGTGGCTAGTTTGTTGACGTTTACCGAAGTGCCAAAAAAACGGATACAGCACCGGATTCAGATTACTTTAGATTGTAGGCCTACAATCACAGAACATGTCAAGATTCAAGTGGATTAGAATAAGACAACCAACACAACTATACAAGAAAAGTCCGCTTCGAAATTTAAAAAGATAGTAAATATCTCGCGCCTTCCGTGTTCGGTAAAAACGTATCGTATTCGTTAGTGTGTAGGTGTCTGTCATTAATAACCCATTGGATGCCGAGTATCCATTTTCGTGTTTTGGCTTCAAAACGGGCACCTGTGCCACATATTCGGCACACAAAGCAAGCATCAATAGGTATATCAAAGGCTTTCTCGCTCTTTCATTTACTCCTTATGATACAAACATTTTTTGTTAGTATTTTTAATTTATCATAAGGCTTATATGTGCCATTTGACAAGCTTTCTCAATATTGTAATTGACTAAAATTGTAGTATATAGTCCAGAACAGACAGAAGTAATGCAGTTTTAAGGAAGGAAAAATGCAACTTTTTTTCTTTCATCTTTCGTAAACAGTTATGAAAAAGAAATAGCCATCTTTGAAAAAAAGCAAAAAGAAAAACAAAAAACATTAAGATATGGCGATCTGTGCTTACGGCTGCAAGTGCCACATCAGAAATCAGCCATACTGACACAGGGGAACATCGCAGCTGCTGCTCATGGTCTGGTTCGTCCTCCTCTTCTCCTTATGCCTGCACACCCTACACCGCCCGTACTTTGGAACCGGAGGTCGCTATCTTGCTATGAGTCACCGCTCTCTGAAGTTAGAGACTGGATGGTCGCCCTTCAAGGTTTACTCTTCTGCTGGTGCCAATAGAGAGGTGCCATCTATGTTTGGGATACTTCGTTAGACCCATATTCCGATAATTATAGTAATTATAATGATAACTTCTAAGAGTCTGATCGGCAAAAAAAAAAAAAAAAAAAAAAGAAGATTTACTTGCAGCGGCATTTTCACGTCACCCGGACTGTAGGTACAATTTATTTAACGTCGGTACACACGTCACCTGCATCCAACGGGCTAATGAGATTTTAACGGCGGTAGTTAACGCCCCACTGACTTTTTGAAATGTTCTAGAAAACGTTCAGTGTCATCTTTGGAATTACTGAAAATATTCTTTTAGGAATATATACTTTCTCATTTGTTGTCGACGATAACTAATCAGTGATAACGCAATAGGAGTTCCATCTTTGTTACTAAATTTTCTGTGAAAATTTTGTGGGTAAATGTAATTTCATAAATATGCTGAAATTGAAAGGTTTTCTGTGCCTCTGTTTTATCCAAAAACATTAATTCTACTGTGATGAACCGCCTACGATTTTGAGTAGTGGTGAAGGATTATGAAATGAATGATAACCCGAGGAGCAGAAATGAATAGACAACAAGAAGCTGTCCATCAATACCAACATTTCTGACCATTAATAGTCGCAAAAGTTGTGAAAAATGTCTACCTAATGACAGACACAGGTCAATCAATCTGCTCTTGTTCCAATTTTGTTATTATTTGAAAGTAGTAATTGGCAACCACACTGATATCGACCCCTAGAGATAACGTGCGTGCGTGTGATAGGTACTGATAGTGCAAGAGCTCTTTATGTACAAAAACATTTCTGGCATAACAGGGGAAAGCTACGAATCTCCTGTGCACACCGATCAATCTTGGAAAGTCATCTTGCAATAGAGTATCAGGTAAGGATAATAGGTAAGGTTAGATGGTGGTGCTTATGGAACTATTTTCCCTTATCAGGACGATTTGGAACATATGATTAGAGGGAAATGAATTTCAGCGGTTTTCACATTACATTTCTACCTTGTTCTCTTTATTCTATATTTTTAAGAAATATATATGTATAAGTTACATATATACAGTTAGAAGCAAGTAACATTGATAGTGAAAGTGTATATATATATATATATATATGTTGAATATTTGTTAAATCTTGAAAATTTGTTCATATCATGAAATTTGAACTATCACTTTATCTCCTATAACTAGCGATATTGTATGATTATCACTACCTATGCAAACGAGATGTTCATAATAGCTATTTGTATGGATTAAGTACAGATTCATAGAGGTAATATAGGTAATGATATTTACAATCATTATTTCGCGGTTACTAAATGTTTTTACGGTTTTCATGTGTTTTGACACAGACACTTAGATTCTCTGCATTAACTATTTAAAATTATTTAGAAATTATTGGATAAAAGAAATTGCTCTGTAGTGTTAAAATTTTATCTTAGTTATAGCTCGTATGTAGATAACGAGCACGAAGGAGCAATGGGGATGGAAGGGGAAGCTAAAGTAATGATGAAAGGTATGCCTGTAATGTGGGTTTATAATTGCTTATTTGTATAATACTGAATTCGAGATATGCCTGTTGTTACTGGGATTTTTGTACATACAATAATTATGTATGACGATGAAAGGTAAATGTAAGAATTCTTGCAATCGTTGCAATCATCCACTATTTTCACATGTGAAAATGCCGACAAATCATTCCTTTAAATGTTGACCAAAAACTATGCACTTTTACTTCCTGCATTGACTGTAATATAAATACATTACTTCAGGAGAGAATATACCTTTTAAATGTCCTTTTCGCTCTCACTGCTCCGGTAGTAATTGGCAACCTGAGTGTAACGAGGAGTGCGTCAAATGGTCCAAGAAAATCCGCCTCAAAAGGTACGCTAAGGACAAGGACAAAGGCAAGGAAGCTCACCCGAAGGACCAGGACGTCACCATGGCGGCCCACACGAAGGCGCAGGAACACAAACCCTCCAACAAGCTCAGCATGGAAGAAAATCGGGCGGTCTTCAAGATGCTCGGGCCGCGCTGTCTGGTGAGGCTGCGCTGACTGGCGAAGGAGATGGGGGCTGAAAGCACCGTAGCTGAGAGCTTGGTTTGGGGGAGGATAGTCAGGGTTATTAATTGGTTCTTTAAGCAGTGGCTTTTGTTTCGAGCAGTAGCGGGGGTGCAAGTGGGAGAAGATTTCATTAGGTATCCTTTACATATATACTTATATACAAGTCAACTAAGACTGACTTAAAATATTTGCTCAGTATAGATTCATGTGTTTTTCTCATAAGAAGCAGTAATTCACTTTGATGATATCTAGAATGAATTCATATGCCATTTGCCTCTCACTAGGAGTAAGAAATGATCTGTAAAACTCTATTATGAACTCCTGGGTATCACCAGGTATTTGAGTAGTGTCCTTTAAAATTCAAAAGTAGTGAACTAGCTTTTTTAGGGAGGCTGGCATATCAGGGACACTGTCTCTGCGATCGTGAACTCCCATACTTTCCCATGCCTGCCTTGGTAGTTCTTCGATTAATTCACAATCCTTCCTCACCCAAGGCACAAGCAACGGCTGTGGTGCAGATGTATGGGACGGAGCCGCCACACCACAACAGCTGGCACAAGATCCACTGCGGGGTGGCCACCTTCACCAAAGACAACAACCGCAGGTCTTTTTTCATCCAGGTACGTCCAACGTCCCCCCCCCCCCACACTTGCAGTCGATGCTAGCGATTCAAAATATTAGGTCTTCTGTCACCTTTCAATCTGTCTTCAGCCATTTTCCGTGTGCCTTAACTCAAACCTTCATTCTGATCATTATCCGCGTCATTGTTTTTCTAATCACGTTTTAAAACTTCTTTTCAATGAAGTATTTCCTTCAGATTTTTGGAATACTTAAAGAAACCCTCAATGTTTTATGAACGAGGTCATAATATCTGTCTCGTTATTCTCCAGGTCTACGACTACGAGTCTGAGCAAAGGGTCTTCGAGCAAGAAATCTACAGGGAATTTTCTTACCACGAATCCAGGGCACATTTCCATCAGTTCGAATCTACCGTAAGTTGTTGTTGCTGTTGATATTATTTGGCAAAATAGTAAATGTAAATACTTTTCATTTCTATTATTATTCTAGGTTTGAATGATAATTATCATTAGACAATGAATATGCATTACATGTTTGTGTGTGTATGCATATTTGTGTATGTGTATATATGTGTAAGTATATGCATAAATATATGTGTATATTTGTATTATGTGTATAATATATGTATATGTATAAATATTAGTGTGTATGTATATGTATATAAACTAAATATATACATAAATATACATATGTATACAGATATATACAGATATATACATATATATACATGTGTATATATGTATGTATATATATAATATTGTGTGTGTATGTGTATGTGTATATGTGTATATGTAAATGTATATATATATATATATGTGTATATATATATGTATATGTATATATATATAAGTATCGATTTATGTTAATTCACTACTGGCTAAGCATACGTCTTTCTTGCAGGAGAAGATGATCGGCTTCAACTTTACCGATGAAACGGACTCGAAGAACTTCCAGGCCGCCGTCAGTAACCTGCTTTTGAACCGCCGGAGGAGGAGAGAAGGTCAGTCACGGAAGGAAACGTTTTTGTTTACGAGACGTTTTGTCCGCGAAACGTTTCTCTGGGATTGCGAAAACGAAGAGGCGCACCTTTATTTCTGTATTTTATTTTTGGGTTAGACTGTTTTTCCGTTTTGATGTCGAGTAATTTGACTTGGCTGGGTTTTCTGAAATGAAAGCCCCCTTAAGATTCCCGTGTTATCTAAATTTCTGACCCAAAGTTGCCCTCCCCACCAGAACGATTTTTTTCCCGTTTTCTTACTTTAGTTTCCCCAGCAGAAGGCAGTCAAAACCTCCTAAAGTTCCTCTACGTTATAACCCAACTTGACCTCCCCAACAGAACCAACTAACACCGCGACAGAAGGCACACAGCCCCTCCTAACACACACACAACACACACACACACACACACCCATACACGATATATATATTTATATTACATATCCTACTATAAACCTTCCCAACAGAACGATTTATATATTTATTGGTTTATTTCTTCTTCTTTTTTCATTTTCCTACTAAAGCTTCCCCGACAGAAGGCAGTGACAGCCCCTCCTAAGGTTCCTCTGCGTTATAACCCAACTTGACCTTCCCCAACAGAACGCATGCGACAAGGGATGCAGAAGGAGAGGCAGCAGCTGAAGTCCCTGGAAAACCAATCGGCCATGAGAGTGGCAAGGTCTCAAGAAACGATCTTTCAGCCAACCAGTATCAAGGCGATCCCGCAGAAGGAGAAGAGGAAGTTTAACTTGAACAGGAAAGGCAAAGACAAGAAAAAGAATCTAAGGTAAAAAATATGGGTGCAGGAAAATTGGTGACGTCACAGGATGATAGGAAGATTATTCTCTTTAAATCGGCTGCAATGTTGCTATACATCGTAGTTGTTGCTTTCGGAAAGAAAAGAAAAGAAAAAATCATATCGACAGCTA
>NW_028234406.1:35636599-35646599 GCF_977035675.1 Penaeus japonicus | reverse complement strand
TGCGAGGTTTCAGAATGTCGGTTACGTCATGCGGGGCCGGAAAGGCTATAGATCTCCCTTGCCACGTGTATCCCGACGCCTGCCATCTCTCCAGTGACAGACTCAGGAAATACCTCCTCGCTTCACTTGTTATGCATGGGTATTGTCTCGTCCCTAAAATTAGCTGTGACTGGAGTATGCGTTCACAGCGGATCGTGTGATGTGCGTTCATTCGCGTTCATGGAAGGTGAAGTGCGTGTGTTCGTAAGTGTGTGACGAGGTTAGGCGCTCGGCGGTCAGTGTGTGTGCAGCCGTCAGTGGGGGTGGACGTTCCTCTTGTCCGCGCGCCGTCACTGGGTGATTTTTTTTCATTTTTTTCTTTAAAAACAGACGTCGCCGCCGCCACCACTCTAGGACAGGTGAGGCGACTTTTTATTCGCCACATCTTATTACACCCTGATGTCATGTCCTGTACCCACATGTGTCATAACCTTGTCATTAGTAACTAATCCTGTCATCATTAAATTATCGGCAGAAGGGGAATCATCTTCACAACGTTTTATGAATTTATCACGGGAAACAAACCTCATCGTTACCTGAAATTTATGTTTAGCATTGGAAATATGTCACTTTACTTGAAGTAAACAACCCTACGCTCTACATGTCAGCTTCACTTTGGCACACAGATACGTGCAACGACACAGTAAGTTACGTTATAGGAGACACTTTGCACGGCGCCGCGCTAGAAAAGACAAAACGGAATATCCGGAAAATAAGTCACACTCACGACGACAATGCAAGATACAGAAAGATCACTCAAACCTAATCATTTAGACACCACACCAACAGTGACCACGCTAACCATACCACCTGCTCACGTATCCCCAGCAACACACCACATGCCGCATAATCACCTTAACCACACACGCTCCTCTAGGCAACGCGATAACATAAAACGGAAGCCACCAGCCAGTGTCAACGGCCTTGGGTAATCTCTGATATCTGTTACAGCCGCACTGGTATTGGCATCAACAACTGAAAGATGCGTTTGAAGTTGTCGTTTATCGGGGGGGAGGGGGGGGGAGAGAACTGACAGTCTTGGTGGGGTTTTCATTCAATGTGGAATCGCTCTTGATGACTGAGGTGGTTGAGTTGTCATGGCGGACTCAGTCACGGAGAAAAAACCGTTAGTCATGGTTTAGGTTTATCTCGTGACGGTTTTGTCGGTCACGGTGAGGTTAGCTTAGAGGCGTCAGACAAAGTACGATAATCCCTTATTTCAGATTTTATGTTTGCAGAAGTCCTTCCTCTATACATATCCAGTAGAGCCGTTACAGAAGATAAACAACCCTACGGAATGACCACTTAAGAATTCGTATATCAATCCAAAGGGCAGAGTCACCGACCATGGCCAGATTATAAACATCCTGATGAAACTGTCAGTCCAGGAGAGGCCAATCGTCTTGACACGGAGTTGTCAGTCACGTAGTCACTGTATCATAACCTGTCCTCCTTGGGTCGGTGCCAGACACGAGGCGCTGTCGTCAGTCGCGCTGGAGACAACTGGGTGAGCTTTTGATCAAGAGGGTTCTGGAGTATCTAGGCTGGCCAACAGATAGTGTTAGGGGCGGGATGGAATTCGAGTCATTAATCAACACTGCTAGATAGGTCACCTGTCAAGAAAAGTTAACCCACAAAAAAAAAGGTAGATGGACGATACTGTCGAATTTAGTAAAGGGTTCGGAGACCGCCTTGTTCTAGAGATAAATAACATCACTAACATGCCTTAGCCAGCCATGGTGGTTATAGCTTTCCCTGATGACTCTGGAAGGAGGACGAAGCTTTTTTGTGGTTAGTTGACAAATTGGTGGAGGAATTATGCAAATTTGTAAGAGCCGTAATTGGTTGTAATTGGTAGCATGACCTCGATTCCTGAAGTGATTTTATAAGTTACTGACAATAACTCATCGTTATAGAGTTGATAGGGGGATAAATGCTCAGAGTTTGAAGAAGAGAAAAGAAAAGAGAAGAGAAAAAGGGCAATAAACAAGTAACAAGTAACGAAGGAAGAAAACAAAACAAAAAATATATAAGAACCTGAAAGAGGAAAAACAAAAAACGAAAACAAGATAATGAAATAGACCTAAGAAACAAAGGGAAGAAATAAAAAAAACTCGCTACGGATAACGGTCAATCAGAAGAAAACCAAAATCATGCAACAGTCATGCGGAATGAAGGAGCGAAACAGCCAGTGAAATGATAACACCGAGAACACACCAAGCCCGAGCAATGGCATTAGTCAAGGTCGGGGTCACAGAGAACACCAACGGCTGTCCCTGTTGGCTTGTCTGTCTGTCACGCGAAGGACCTGTTGCTGTCACCTGTTCCTCCCTTTTTTCTTGTTGTTTACTGTTATTTTTTGTGTTTTCCCTTTTTTTTCTTGCTGTTTTTGTGATGGGTTTACTTTGACTTGTTGAAATTAATGTTTTTGTTGTTATTAACCCTTACATACAAACACACGCACACGCGTGTAACAGGGAAAGTGTTAATATTACTGTTATTATTATTGCTATTATCTTTATCATTATTATCATTGTCATTATCACTATCACTATCATTCTTATCATCATCATTATTATTTTTGGTTTATTGTTATTGGTATTATTGTTATCAATATTATTACTATTGTTATCATAATTATCATAGTTATGTCACTGTTCTTATAATTTATTAGCTAATATTAGCATAATTGGCAATTATATTGATAGCAAAACCATTATAAATACGTCAGTATTATCCTTGTTATTATCATTATCATTATTATTGCTATTAACATTTTTATTATTGTTATCGTTATTATCATCATTATTATTAATGTTGTTGTGGTATTACCATTGTTATTAGCATTATTATTTTTTATTATTAGCAGTAGTACATGTAGTACTATTACTATTCTTGGCATTATCATTGTTTTAATTTTTCATCCAATTATTCCAGGCTTATGGTAATGGTGCAGGAAACTGTAATAAAAGTCCTAATGCTAATAATTTTAACACTTAAAATGATGATGATGAGGAGGATGATAGTGATAATAATAATGATGAAGATCATGATAGTGATGATGATGATGATGATGATGATGACGATGACGATGACGATGATAATATGTATGAGGTTGACATACGTACTGGAATAAGAGAGTCAAGAACCATGCTCTACAGGACATGATAAACTTACCATTTGTAACCAGTATTGATCCGATGGAGAGAGAGACATGTCATTTCAAATCCACAACGTAAACGGATTACCCAAAAAAAAAATCACGTCCGCTGATTACTTACAAGCGCTTCCACCCTCCTCTCACCCCCCCACCCCCCGTCCACTTAGCAAGGATGGTACCGCATACATGGACGACTCTCTAACAGCTGTTAGACAAAGCCTTTTCAAAAATTATAGCTCTCAGGACGCCCCATTACTAATAAGAAGAGTATTAAAAAGGCACATGTAAATTATTTGTTATGATACGAAAACCAACGAAAAGTGCGGGATGTGGATTGAAGTCGATATCCCACGCGATTTCAAAAAAAAAAAAAAAAAGTATTATCCTGCGTGACATGGCATGAGGACTCTATCTGCCACGCGGTTGATAGGACATAGGTACAAAGCTCCTATATTTAGATTATTCAAATGGAAGGGATGATGTGAACTGCAGAAAAAGGGCTTTTGTCATTATGTTAGTCAAACTTAATTTTTCTTTGATCCTTGTCACTGACGCATCTGGCTGTGATGGTTATATATTGGCTCATGGTGGGTAATATAAATGTTAAATAGCTTTGTTTATTAGACGTAAAATACTGAGAGTGACGTCAGTTATGTGCTTTCATCGAGACGTTTATAATCTAATGTAAAGATGATTGCCATTCTGTTTTTGTAATTTGTATGTAAATCAGAGAGAGAGAGAGCGAGCGAGAGAGAGAGAGAGAGAGAGAGAGAGAGAGAGAGAGAGAGAGAGAGAGAGAGAGAGACAGGCAGAGACAGTGGCAGTGGCAGTGACAGACAGAGATAGACAAAGAGAGAGTGAGAATGAGTGAGAGAGAGCGAGTGAGAGTGAGAGTGAGAGTGAGAGTGAGTGAGAGAGAGGGAGAGAGAGAGAGAGAGAGAGAGAGAGAGAGAGAGAGAGAGAGAGAGAGAGAGAGAGAGAGAGAGAGAGAGAGAGGGGGGGGGGGTCAGTGACAGTGGCAGAGACAGAGAGATAGAAAGAGAGATAGAGAGAGAGAGAGAGATAGATAGATAAATAGATAGAGAGAGAGAGAGAGAGAAAGAGAGAGAGAGAGAGAGAGAGAGGCAGGGACAGTGGCAGTGGCAGTGACAGAGACAAAGAGAGAGAGTGAGAAAGAGAGAGAGAGATTTACATACAGACAGACAGAGAGGTTTAGACCGGCCACTATTTTCATATTGAAGACAGAAACTTAAGATAAGAAGCTTTTATATTCCCAAACTTAGATAAATTCTACCACGCAAGTATGACGGGGAATCGCAAATACAAAAAAGACTCAAAAGGACATGGGGCACGAAGCAAGTTGAACACAAAGGAAGCTTGTGCCTTATTGTGTAGTGGATGAAGCAGTGAGACCAAGGGTGTAGTTGCTGCTTTGTGCAAAGTCAACAACCTCCCCGTTTACCAAATGTCGTCATTATTTACACGATACTGGATACGACAACGATGAACGAAGGCGCTGAAAAGAAAAACAAAGGATAGTTAAACGCACAAACACTTTTTGCTAATCGCCCGCTTCCTCTCACGGGAGCTGGCCAGTGAACGTTATGCTCTCAAGGCAGTCGTGACGCCCTCTGAGCGTCTGCGCAAACAGTGAGTCACAGGTAGAGGAAGTAAACCATGAGGGAGGAGTTCGCCGCCTCATCGCTTCACTCCGCACTCCACTCACAAAAAGCTAAACACTGCTTGTTCCTTCCTGGCCGGTCCTCGACCTTCGCTGCAAACCTCTGCTTCTGTTGGTCCATCTGCTGTGCAGGAGGCGCTGATTGGGTCCCAGATGAACTTGACAAATTGCTCTTGCTTGTTTCTAAATGCGAGTGCTTTCTTAAGCCATTTGTGCGGTGTGTTTTAATGACGCCGTTGATGGTTCTTCATCATTAGGGAGGTTTACTGCGTCTCACATATCATTCATCTTTGACAAAGACAAATAGCTACAGAATTACTGTGTTTGTGTTGTCCCTGACAGCAGAGTTCTCCTTCTTGGATAAAACTAATTGAGTTTAATACACCCTCTTGAGTTTACCTACCAACGACAGAGTACGGTTGGAGGTTTCATGTTAACCGAGGGCTAACCTCCTGCCTCCTGAGCTATGGTCACCTCTTATCAAGTCTCGAGCAATTATAAGTGTTCCCATGCGTTCAAAGTGCAATGTTCATCTGACAGACGATGTATAATCACCTAGCTGGTTTTGGCGTCGAGCAAGGTATCCCCGCAGGTCTGACAATGTTTTGCCAATGTCACCTCGCACGTCACATGGCAACCTGTCGTCGTAAATCAAAGGCTAGGTCCTCATGCATATATGAATCTCTCTTCCGGATGGAGTTCGTCCCCCGAGTAGGAGTGCGCACTTCTCTAGGGCTCCGCTGTTCTGATGACCTACCTACCCTCTTCCCCTCTCGGGCACGCGGCTTCTGGCGACCTTCCAGATGTGGAAGACTAGCTCTGCCCTTTGACCTCTCGAGTGTGGGCGGGTATGGCGAGAGGAGCAGGTTGGGGGACAGGGCGTCCTTAAGCCATCCACCCCTGTTATTGATTCCTTCGTCCTGTACATCTGGTTTGTTGAGATTCCTGCTACTCTCTGCCTGGTAACAAAATGCAACCCAAAGGCGGCACTTAAGTGTGAATGCGTCGTAATGTACATGGAATGATTACGGAGAAGTCGAACTGGCGATGAGTTTTGCGGTTAATTGTGTTTTGTCTTTGTCCGAGGGCGGCGTCGGTACATATTCCGGTAATATCTTTATAGAATTATCATTTGCGATTCCGCTTTAAAGGGATTTATATATTTATATCTATATGTGTGCATGTATGTATATATATATATATATATATATATATATATATATATATATATATATATATATATATATATATATATATATATATATATATATATATATATATATATATATATATATATACTGTATGTGAGAGAGAGAGAGAGAGAGAGAGAGAGAGAGAGATAGCGAGCGAGCAGGAAAGGAAGAGAGAGGAATAATGAGAAAAGAAGGGTGAAAAAGAAAAAGCGGGATGAGCAGGCATACACATAACGAAGTACCCTAACAAAGTTTATCGAACTCGTAAACAACAAGAATTCCACCCATAAACTTAGACAACATTCCTCAAAACCGTGTTACGATTCACCACTTGATGTCCCTTTCGCATGTTTGCCGTCCACATATGTCTTTCTAACACATGATATTGAAGGCAAAGGTGCCCTCGCGCCCTCTCATGCCCGAGGAATATTTAAAAAGTTTTCATTGACGCTAAGTTTTATCCCCCGAGGCGCCGGTCGTGCCAAGGGCGCCGCTGAGGGAGAGAAAGTGGGAGCGCAGAACGGTAAAGAGGAGAAAGAGGGAGGTGTGACTGAAGAGTGAATTCTGCATGAGAGAGAGAGAGAGAGAGAGAGAGAGTGAGAGTGAGAAAGAGAGAGGGGCATACACACATTTACTATTATATATATATATATATATATATATATATATATATATATATATATATATTATATTTATTTATATATACATATACATATACATATACATAAACACGCGCACGCGCGCGCAGACACACACAAACAAACAAACAAACACAAACAGGCACACACATATTCATATAATATATATATGTATACGCATACGTATATATATGTATCTATACACATACATATATACGCACGCACACACACACACACACATATACACATATATACATACACACACATGTGTACGTATGTTTATGTATGTATATGAGAGAGAGAGAGAGAGAGAGAGAGAGAGAGAGAGAGAGAGAGAGAGAGAGAGTCAAAGAGAGATAGAGGCAAAAATAGATAGACCTATAATACCTATAACAGCGAAAACGACGTGGAATACACCGCATAGCAAATGGAAATCCTATGTAACTCGCCAGCCGTGTTCCCGAGGCTTGCGGCGAGCGCTTTGCATACACGCCTTTAAATAGACATACACTCACGCGTGCATACGTCCATCTTCAAGCTATCCGCTCACCCGGCCACGGATACGCCCACGAGAATAAGCATTTGCCGGTTCACCTTCGCATCCACCCACGCAATCACCTTCCATCTACTCCACCTAGAGGTCAAACGCCCACTCTGATGCATAACCTCCACACGCCCGTCATCCCGTGTAGGGAGATTACCCACTAATTTCCATATTAGTATGGACACGCGAACACAAACACACACGTGCACACACACGCACACACAAAACAAATACAGCCACACACACAAATACAACCTCTCCCCCCCCCACACACACACATACAGACTCGCCCCCCTCACACACACACACATAGTCGCCCCCCCCCCCACACACACACATTTCCTCCTCCATCTGTAGACAACATTGCTTCAGATCCCGTGCACGCACCTGCCATGGTTATTGCCCTCAGCGTCACACGGTTATTGTATATGATAGCAGGCATTTTGGAATAGTGACGAAGGGGAGAATTCCACTCCGGAGTCTAAACCAGGGTCGAGAGGCTTATTCAGTTTAGGTGGTATAAGATAAAGATTGTATAGAACAGAATATGGAGAAAAACGTATCAAATTCAGGTAACTTTATATTAAGGAGTTTCGTCTTTACTAATCATGACACCGGCAATAACTATTCTTAGTCATTCGTGAGTAATGATTATTCAATTCGTCATTCTGATGTGCGTTATACTAATAGAAGTAATATAGTTACGATAGAGATATCCAAAGCTTCTATCCTACGATCGACGATCAATAGGGATGGAATGGTGACACACAAAAACTAGGATGTGATAAAAGATAAATAAAGAACACAGCAAAAATCTTTGCATGTCTTTAACCCTCTTCCTCCCCTTGCATAGATTATCATTATTATTATTATTTTTATTGCCGCTATTATTATCATCATTATCTTTAAGCCTGAATGTCTGGGGTTTGTTTTTAAAAATTCCTTTTTCGATTTTTTGGAGTGGGCGGGTAGGGGAGGGGGGTGGGTAGTCCACTTTAGATCCTGTGGTCGTTCTTAGGGTTGGCTCTTAATTGGTCGTAATTATCCTCTCACTTCTTACAGGTAATTTCAGATCCTTTGAGAAAGGATCTGAACGGATAAACCTCTGACCTCTTGCAATATACGCGGCCTTATATCCTTATGTCTTTATTATACACATGTGCAGTATATATATATATATATATATATATATATATATATATATATATATATATATATATATATATATGCATTATATATATTATAGATAGGTATGTATATAGACAGATAGACATATAGAAAAATATATTGATCAATATGTGTAGTGTATGCAGATAAAGTTATTGCTTGAGAATGTTTTGGAAATAACATGCTGGTGGGGCTTTCTAGTTATAGATTGTTATTTTAGATTTTACTATGGTTATCGTTTTGCTGAGCAGTTTATCTTAACCCCAAAGCAGAATATTCAAGACATGCTACGCGTGTTTTGGAAAAAGTGAAATGCACACACACACACACACACACATGCGCGCGCATGTGTGTGTGTATATATGTATGTATGTATGTATGTATGTATATATATATATATATATATATATATATATATATATATATATATATATAAGAAAATCAAAACCGCTTCGTCTACACTTCCCAGTATCATCACATCGCTACAAATGTTCCAATTACTTTCATCACACTCTCGGCACGTCATCACAACCTCCGTCCGTCATCACGTCGACATGATCACAGAAAGGCCCCGCCCGCCGACCCTTAAATGGCGAACAGGTGATGGTCGTGTGGCCAAGGGACTCCAGGCTCTTGATGGATAGACCACGTTGGGTAATTTCCAAGATGGATGGATAAAGAGTGGGGCCATGGGTAATGCCTGGGCTAATGTGATGAGTTATGGGGATGTTGCGTGGTGGAGGGGGTTGTGGAGGCTGTGGTGGGGATTCTAATGGAGGAGGAGAGGAAATAAATAAGAAGGGTTTTGTTTAGTAGCGGATTCTGGGCTCGAAAAGGAAGGGGTGGATACAAGGATTCATTATCTATGCAAATACTTCAAGAAAACAACGGCAAACTAACCTAATTCTAACTTTAGAAATAACCCATGAAAGATTAAAAAAAAAGAAAGAAAAAAAAATATATATATGTTAGTATTTGTAAATCACTTAGGTAAAAGGCAAGAAAAAAGACAAAAAGTTTGGACCATAGTCTCAAAGAAACAAGAAAGACATACACGCTGATGATGAAATATTTGTACACATTCCAGGTACGCATTACTCGCTAGTCCGAAGGAGGAGGAGCAGCATCTTGTGAGGTACACCGCCTCGACCCCGTGAGTACAATGAGGAATATTCTCCCGAAAATTGGATCGAATTTGTAAATGTCCGAGGTTGTAAATGGCCACAATTTAAGCTAGTTAAAACTTGTACAACGGCCGCAGGATGAGTGGTTCGCTAGTTTACATATTTTCCCGCCGACAGAAAAAGAGGAATTGCCCAGATATGTGGGTTAATTAATGGATGGAATGTATCTCTAGTAAAGGATAGACAAGATGGATTGCCACTGTTAAGAACGCCTTGAGTTGGCAGATGCTTTAGATTGCCATAGTTTAGCTCTCACGCAGTCACTGGTTGCCATGGAAACACACACTGGACTGGGACAAGGTGGAGTACACTGAATGAGATTGCAAGTAGGACATGTATATTTTTAGTGTCTACTAAGAAATTAGTGAGTGGGTATTTGCTAGTTACTGTTACC
>NW_028234406.1:35606599-35609099 GCF_977035675.1 Penaeus japonicus | reverse complement strand
GCAAGAGAACAACAAGACGGCTCCCCACCTTCCCCTCCTTACCTCCCCTCCCCCTCCCCTCCCCCTCCCCTCCCCCTCCCCTCCCCCTCCCCTCCTTACCTCCCCTCCTTACCTCCCCCTCTCCCTCCCCCCTCCTCCGCCTTCCTTTCTCGCTGCCATCCACATTCCAACGTGGTCAGTCAGTCCGGCGAAGGTCATGGCAAAATCATGGATGCTCACGATCCCTTTCTTCGTCTCTTTAATTGAGATCATGAGGACGAGAAAAAGCGAGAGAATTATGCTGTAAATGATGTGTGTGCGCGCCATTATACAAACCGCCCCTTGGAAATCGTTTTGTAAAAATTATGTTCTGATTATGAATACCATTTGAAAATCTCATTAATCCTACATGAATTATTGTTTTTTTTTGCGTTAATGGATATCATTAACGAGACCTCTCATTATTGGCTGTACCGTTGGTTATGGAAGATTATATTGATATGGTTATAAGATGAGGTGGATTCACCTTTTATGGAGGAACAGTGTATAATCACACGATGATTTATGGACGAAAAAAATGTTGCTTTCAGATAATGATTTATAGATGTCTTTTGAGACGACTTTGCGAGAAACTAAAACAATATCAGAGCGAACGAACACAAAGTGGATGAGTTTTGCAACTCTCTATCACTTCGAAACCACAAAAGAATGAAATGACACTCCTTTGCAATTATAGTGAATAGTTTTTATTTTGTTGTTGAGATCAGATAACATTCTTTTCTGTGGTATGTTTTTTTTTTCTTTTTTTTTTTTCTTTTTTTTACTGCTAGTATCTTTTCACATTAAAGTCAGTGTATGGCTTACCTCAACAGTACGTGTGCAATAACAAAGCAACGTTGCATTGACCTATCATCACTGAACTCGACCACGCTTGTTGCACGTCCCATAACAGACCATTGACTTTTCTCACGTCAATTACAAAAGAACAAACTAAATCGTACGACCGCAGATCCATCCAGTACCACGTTCCTCTATCGTAACCTGAAACGTATTCAAATCGAACGCAAATTAGGGAATACAATATCTAAAATTAAGCGAAACGCCATTCCATCGACGTCGGTTTTGAACCCTGCTAGCGAAGCCTTACGCTGTGCCTCTGAGGATCGGTGCCTCGCGTGGGGCATCTGCATTGATCTCCGCATTGTTATAGACCTCGTTTACCGGCTCACTTTAATCCCGGGATCAGTGGCTTGAGTCCAGATGGCGAGCTGTGTCCGTGCCCTTTGAGGTTGCCGTTCCACGTAGGGGCTTCTCTCGTCTCAGGTTAGGCGACGGGAGTATATTGTTTTTTTTTTCCACTACATACACACGGACGTGCACGCACGCACACATGCACGCACACATGCAAGCACACATACACGCGCACATGCACGCACACACACATACAAACACACACACATACACACACACACACATACACACACACACACACAGGCAAACAAACAAACAAGTACACAGAGACACATATAAAAGTTGTGTGTGCGTGTGTGTATGAAAGTATATCATCGACACCATCTTGGACCCTAAGAGACACAGCTGACGTCACAGTTCGACCAAACAATGCATCAGCTCGCTCCTCACAGGGGCAAAGTGGCCAGATAAGCATAGTGGCCACGGTGGCGGGGTGGCCATACAGGCAGCTCACCCACAGAGATATGTGAACGTAGCAAATTACAGAGAAGCACCTAGGCGCTGCGGTAGGGTAGGCAGGGTGTGCGGTTGTGTACGCAGGCAGGGTGGCCAGGAGGTCCTCCCCTGTCGTTGATTGAGGATGCCCTGCGGTGCACGCGGGTCCTGCAGCCTTCAACGTTGTAATCAAGGAGTCCTAAAGGAGGCCACTCGCGGGAAGGAGTTGATTCAGGTGATGCAGAATCCTGTTGCTATGGTTACTACGGCTGCCACCGTTTCCTGTCCCTCACCTCGGGATCAGGTGGCAGCACTGCGGCCGCCTTTCGAAACGTCGCCATAGGAGAGAGGAAGAAGGAATTTAAAAATCCTCTTGGCTGTAGAAATACGATGTGATACCCTCTGGGGGGATATTTTGTGATACATTTTCTCGCGTATTCGTTCTAGCATATTGTCTAAGATATCAACATCGGAAGTCACAAATAAGTTAAAGCTGGATATATGTATATGTATATGTATATATATATATATGTATATATAGAAATATGTATATATATACATATACATATATATACATCTATCTATCTATCTATCTATCTATCTATATCTATCTATCTATCTATATATATATATATATATATATATATATATATATATATATATATGTATGTACACACACACACACACACACACACACACACACACACACACACACACATATATATATATATATATATATATATATATATATATATATATAAATATTTATAAATATATATATATATATATATATATATATATATATATATATATATAATATATATTAATATATATA
>NW_028234406.1:35574099-35576599 GCF_977035675.1 Penaeus japonicus | reverse complement strand
TGAGCGACGTCGTGGCAGGATCTCCGCGGGGGTTGAGTATTGGGGGTGGGGGGTGGGGGTTGGGGGTTGGGGGTTGGGGGTTGGGGGTTGGGGGTTGGGGGTTGGGGGTTGGGGGTTGGGGGTTGGGGTAGGGGTGAGGGGTAGGGGTGAGGGGTAGGAGGACATCTCTTCCGTAATTCTTCTTCCTTCTCTTCCTCCTCCTCTTCCTCCCCTTGTCTTATTGCTTCTTCCCCTTCTCTCTTCTATTCTCATCCGGCCCTTACCTTACCCTTCCCTATCTTCTCCTACTCCTCCCACCTCTTTCTCTCTTCTCTTTCTTCTCTACCCCATTCCCCCCCAATTCTACTTTATCCTCCCCTCTTTTCCTCCTTCCATCCTCTTACCCCCACAACCACCGCCACCCCCTCCTTTTCCTCTTCCTCTTCCGAACGCAACTCCCTCTTCTCTCCCTCACCCTAACTCCGCCTCACCTTCTCCCCCTCCCATCACTCCACTCCCCCCTCCCTCTTTCCTCCTCACGTCCCCTTCTCTTTCTCTTCCTCCCCCTAACCCCAATCCGGACCTTCTCTCCCTCCCCGTCCCCCTCCCTTATCCCATTCTCTCGTCATTCCACCTCATATCTTTCTCCCCCTTCCCTCCCCCTCCCATACCGGTTCTCCCCCTCTCGCATCCCCTCCTCCCGTCATTCCACAACTTATCTTTCTCCTCCTCCCCTACCGGTTCTCCCCCTCCATCCCTCTCCCTCATCCCCCCTCCCGTCATTCCCCCCTTTATATTTCTCCCCCTACCCTCCCCCTCCCTAGACGGTTCTTACCCTCCCTCATCCCCTCCTCCCGTCACTCCACCCCTCCCCTCATCATTTTCCCCCTCCCCTTCCTCCTCCTCTCCTCTCCTCTCGTCACTTCACCCCTCATCATTCTCCCCCTCCCCCTCCTCCTCCTCCTCCCCCTCCTCTCCTCTCGTCACTCCACCACTCATTTTTCGCCTCCTCCCCTTCTCCCTCCCCAATTCCCCCTCCCTCTCCCCCTCCTCCCGTCACTCCACCCCTCATCTTTCTCCCCCTCCCCCCAACCCCATTCCAGCACCTCTCTCCTTACCCCCCTCCCCACCCCAATCCCCCTCGCCCTGCAGCCTTCCCCACCTCCTTAGCCCCCCCCCCCTCCCCCCGCTCATCTCCTCCTGCCAGCCAAAACATCTTGACTAAACACCGTCGTGAAGGCGAGCGAATGATATATTTTGCCAGCGTTGGCGTCAAGCGATTTTTATTTTCTCTCTCCACTCGAAATCCGAGCAGATTCATTCCGCTTCCGACGCCGAGGCCTTTATCTGATTGATGGTCTGCAGGGATGAGTAATAGTTTTTTTTTTTTTATTTACTTTTTTTTTACTTTTTTTTTAGTTTTATAGGATTGGAGGGGGGAGGGGGAGTGGTAGGGTGGGGGTGGAGGATGGACGTCATTGGGCTTCTAATCTCGGGGATTTCGCTGGCGCTTGTGGTCTTAGGTCAATCTAAATCTATGTTCTTATTCATGAGTTTTAATAGTTTGATTTTTTTTTATTATTATTTTCTTTCTTTTTTTAAAGTCAAGTGTAATAGTTTTCATCAGGTAGCCACGATTGAAAATGCTCGCTCTTCTTGACTTGACCTAATTTGCATTTTAACACACGCTTAAATGTCCGTCTAAATTGCTTGATATTAAAATGTCGCGAATCATGTTTATGTTCTCTGCTTTAAGGTGCCATTAACCTTCGCTCGCGAGTCCATCGGATCATTAATCCCCTCTCGACGGCGGAGATCCTGAGTGGCAATGTCCTCGACGCCGAAGATGACCTGATTATCAGCCTCGCCTTTGCATAAATTCGTCAAGGTCCTGTTGGTTCGCGGGCGAGATAGCAGGAGCGATAGCCTAAGTCACGGAGGCTGTTGAGGGAGAAGTCTCTCTTAAGGACGCCCGTAGGGTCTGCCATTCAGGAGGAGAGTCTGATTCATGGGGCGCATAAAGTGACAGTTATGGCGTTGCAATTTGCAGCTTTGGAGAGGCTCTTGGGGCTGGGAATCACACTTTGTGTTTGCTAATTATTTCTGTCTGTTTTGTTTCATGAAGCTATTTATCTCAATCGAATGTATAGGTTTGTTTTCATTTTTTTTTTTTGCTTGTCCCTTTTAATTTTAAGGTTTAATGATCGTAAAATAGGCTATTTCTATTTGCAAAATGTTGCATTACCGTTTTCGTATTCTTTCTGGCTACCCGGAGAGAAAAGTAAAAAGAAAGAAAGAAAATATACCGAACCAATAACACCTGTCCTAATCCATCTCTTTCTGATGTTTATTTATTTACCTTTTTACCATTTTCCTCTCGTTTTTATTTAAAGAAAACCTCGTACCTATTCCTAGGGCACAAATTATGTTTGTGTGAACTCGTTTCAGAAATTCATACAAAAAGCAAAAGGCAAAATAAGACGAAATATGTAAGTTAGAAGAGAGAGAAAACTTAGTAGCG
>NW_028234406.1:35551599-35564099 GCF_977035675.1 Penaeus japonicus | reverse complement strand
GGGAGGAGGTTAGGGAAGAAGGAGGGGGTGGGAGGAGATGGAGAGGGGAGGTGGGTGGAGGTGGGAGGAGGTTAGGGAAGGGGGAGAGGGAGGGAGGAGGGGAAGGGGGAGAGGGAGGGAGGAGGGGAAGGGGGTTGTGGGAGGAGTGAAAGGGGGTAGTGGGAAGGAAGGAAGAAAGGGAGAGGGAGAAGAGGGAGGAGGGGGATAAGGGAAGAGGGTAGGGAGTGGGAAGGATGGTAGGGAGTGGGAGGGAGGAGAGGAGGAAAATGACATGGAAAGAGGGTGAGGCGGATGAGAGGGGGAGAAGGAAGAGAGGAGGATGAGAGGAGAAGGAAATAGGAGGAAAGGATGGAGGAGGAGGGAAAGGTGTGGAAGAAAGATGGAACGTAGGAGTCCGAAGGGAAGAAGTGAAACAGAAGGAGAGGGGAGGAGGGGATATATGGAGAGGGAAAGAGGGAAGGAGGGAGTGGAAGAAGAGAGGGAAAGAGTGGGAGGGGAAGGAAGGGGTAGGGGAGAAGAGAGATGAAGAAAGGAAGAAGGAGGGGAGTAAGGGAAAAACTGTAAAGGTGAGGGAAAGGAGGAAGAAAGATGGGGAAGAGAAGGAGACAAATAAAAAAAGGGAGTAGAGTTGATCGACCGAGTCGGCTTATCCTTAGCTAGTAGTTTAGGCAATGACCTCCGTCTCACCTGCAAGGAGGATGAGTCTGAGTAAGATGTGAAGGTTGGGGAAATCGGGGTAGCATTATGGTATCCCTTTTATATTGCGTGGGCTTTGTAGTCAACTGTTAGTGAATAACACAAAGCGGATTATAACCACACACACACATATGTGCACGCACTAACACACACACACACACACACACACACGTGTGTGTGTGTGTGCGTGTGTCTGTGTGTGTGTCTGTGTGTGTGTGTGTTTGTGTGTCTGTGTCTGTGCGTCTGTGTGTCTGTGTGTTTGGTGTGTAGACTAAAATTTGCAAATATTCGAATATAGATCAAAAGATAAGCCGTGGTAGACTTTGATGCTGATAATAATGGCCAAACGTTTGAGTTCGGGAAAAAATCCGATCCCGAATGGCTACTCCCATCGCAATTGCTCCCTCAGGGAACTCCCAAGAAGGCAAGGTTAAGTAAGGCAGTCAACCTGATTCGTCCGGATGACTTTGCTTGCGCCTTTGAAGTCACGGGGAGTCTTTGATGAAAAGCCTGCGACCATGACCTTATCAGCTAATGACATCGCCCCGTACCTTCAAGAGGAAGGAAGTCTTTTGTGTTTACATCGACCGTCCTCCCCCCCTCCTCCCTCCTCCCTCCCCCCTCCCCACTTTCCTCCCTGTGATTGGAATTCTTTAGAGAAACTCGTATAAAAGATCGAAAAAAAGTAAAAAAAAGAAAAAGTTTCGATCAGCATTCAAGGCATAGCTTGTTCGACAGATGAGCAGGAATGATTTATCTGTCTTTTTCTTATTTTCATTATGAAACCCTACGTAGTGAATGATTAAATCATTCTACCGTATCGATACAGTGAAAGAAACGAACACCACACACATAAAAGAGGTTTATCGAAAATGAGAAAACAGGTTCGAAATTACATCTTGACTTTGGGGGAAAATAAGCTAATTACGATGGATTATTCCTGTCACAATTGCCCCCGTGAGAATTTTGAGACTGTTGTGTCATTTTTCAATAAACTTTGTGTATAGTGTTTTATTTTCTGCCAAACCACGAAGTAAACTATTATTGCTATATTCTCATGTTCTACTAGAATAAACAAGACTAGGCCTATTGTAAGGTTCACCATTTACCATACATATTGCACTTTGTAATATATATATATATATATATATATATATATATATATGTACATATATATATATATATATATATATAGTACATATATATATAATATATATTATATAATATATATATTATATATATTTATATATATATATATAAGGAATTGTGTCCTTTATTGTTGTACCGTAAATGGTGTTTGTATACAATATTGATAACGTGCTTGCATACATACGTACTTGCATGCTTGTGTACAAATTCGTCCCGAGAACCACAGGCCGTGAGCAGAACCGGTTCCATCGCCAGCCTCCCATCCGGCGTGGTTCTCGAGCGCGCGGTCAGAGGTCAGAACCGAGAGAGCACACCTAAGCCCAAAGAAAGGCCTGCGTGCCATTAGTCACCCAGATTGCTGGATTAGAGTAAGACTATGATTGATTGCAAGCGGCAGAGTCAATCCCCGCGGCTGATTGGAAAGCCGGATTAGGTTGTTGGGGCTGACACCAGGCCGCCCCGACAAGAGGCAGCCGTGATGTATGGCTTGACATGTGATTACTTACTTGCGAAGGAAAATGATGAGGATCGCCCCTTGTCTTCGGGAAATTGCTTGGGGATTTAATGCACGAGGAGGAAAGCGGGAGAGCAGACTCTTCGGGCGGCGGGAGGGGGGCGCTGGCTGACGGCGTGCCAGGTGGAGGCAGGGATGCGGGCGGCCGAGGGAGAGTAGGTGTGTGGGGGTGAGGAAATTATATAAATATCAATATATATATATATATATATATATATATATATATATATATATATATATATATATAAATACATATTCCATACTATATATGTATATGTTATAGATATATATAAATATATATATATATATAATATATATAATATATATATTCATCATATATATATACATTATATATATATATATATAATATATGTATATAATATATATATATATATTATCATTATACACATATACATATATAGATATATAATATATATATATATATATATATATATATAACATATGTATACTAATATATAAATATATAGATAATATATATAATATATATATAACATATTGTTATATATATATACATATATATATATATATATTATATATATATAATATACCATATTATATATTATACATAGATATAGACATAGGATATTATATATAATATACATATTACTATATATTAAATATATATATATATATATTTATATATATTTATATTAATATTTATGTATGTATGTCTTAGATATCTATTTCATAAACGCGTGTGTGATAGTATATATATATATATGGTGTTATATATATATATTTATATTATATATATATATTTATATAATAAATATATAGATATGCATATATATATATATATAGTATATTTTTATATATTTTAGTTATTTAATGCAAGAAAAATATATATATAATATTATATATATTATATATATATATCTATATCATATCTTAGAACGCGGTGTATGTAATCATAAACAGGTATATATAAACGTGCACACCTGCGCTTGCAAAGAGTGAGAGTCGGCAATAGTATTTTTTGCGCCTCAGACTTGTAAATGCTAAGCTTGAAAATCATTATAAGTTTAATTGATTTATGCGCTCGTATAATCCGAATCTTATTCAGTTTTAGGTCATGCTCATGGAAGCCGTTACGCACTCTTGATCCTTAAATAATTTTCGAACCAATATGAGGTCTTGTGGTCCAGGGCAGGTGGTAGGGGGTGTAAGCGTGCGAGTGAATGTGTTTGTTTTGTTGTTGTGTAGGTGTGTGGCGTGTGTAGGTGTGTAAAAAATATATAATATATAATATATATATATATATATATATATATATACATAAATATTGTTTTATACTTAGAATTAAATATATATATATATATATATATATTTTTTGGGCCGTGTTCGTGGGGGTTGTTTTATGGGGGTGGGTGAGGAATGTGAGAGGTAGATGTGTAATGTGGGTGGTTAATGAATAAATATATAGATATATAAATATTATATATATATATAGATATTATTATTTATGTTTAATATATATAATAGATATATATAAATATATAATATTGAGAATATTAATATATTATATATATGTAGGTAGATACTTTTACGTCGTATATGCAGGATAGGAAGGAGGAGTGAGTGGAGGGAGAAGGGTGTGAAGAGTGTAAATGAAGAGAGAGAGAGAGAGAGAAGAAGGAGGAGAGAGAGAGAGAGAGAGATGAAATGAGAGAAGAGAAGAAGAGAGGATGTGATGAGAGGAGAGAGGGAGGCGGAGAGGAGAGAAAGAGGAGGGGCGGAAGGAATGAGAAGGGAGTGTATGAGGAGGGAAGGAGGTGATGTTTGGAGGGGAGGAGAGGGAAAAAGAGAGGGACGGGGAGTCGGAGGAAGGGCAAAGACAAAGAGAAAAGGAAAGAGAGATTAAAGAGGGGGGGGGAGGGGGAAAGGGGGGGAGGGGGGGGAGGAGGGGGAAAAAAGAAAAGAAAAACTAAAAAAGGCGAGAAGAGATAAAAGAAAGAGAAAGAGAGAGGATGAGAGGGAAAAAATATAAAAATAAAAAAACATAACGCATAAATAAAAAAAAAATAAAAAAAAGAAAAGAGGTGACAGGGTGGGTGAAGAAGCCAGGAGGAGAGAAACGGAGAGCAGAGAGGGGAGCAAAGAAGGAGGGCGAGCGAAGCGTGAGAGAGAGCGAAAGAAGAGGAGAGAAGAAAAGGAAAGAGCGGGGGAGAGAGAGTGGAAAAGAAAAATGAAGATAGCAGGGAGAAATCGAAAGGAGAGAGGTGAATGAAAAGAAGAAAATGACTCCAAAGAAGAGAGAGAAGAGTGAGAAGGAAGTAAGAAGAAGGAAAGAAGTGGAGAGAGAATGAGCAGAGAGGAGAAATAGGGCACAGAAAGAAAGAGGGAGATGCACATAAGAAAAGGAGAGAATGGGAAGAGAGAAAAGAGAGGCAAGAGAGGAGAGAGAGAGGAGAAGAAGAGAGGAAGAAGAGAGGGGAAGAAGGAGGGTGAGAGAGAGGAGGAAGGAAATAAGGCAAGAAAGGAAGTGAAAGAGAGGAAGGAGAATGGAGAAAGAAGAGAGGGAGAAGATGGAGAGAGAGGGGAAAGAGAGAGGAAAGAGAGCGAGCGGGAGGAAGGGTAGAGAAGGAGAGAAGGAGAGGAAAAAGAAGAAGACGAAAGGAAAGAAGAAGACGAAGAAAGAAGTTGGAAAGGAAGGAGAAGAGGGAGCGAGAGAGAGCGAAGTAGAAGAAGGGAGAGGAAGAGGAGAGAGTCAGGAGAGAATGAAAGGAAAGGAAGAAGAAAAGAGGCGGAAGGTCAGAGAGAGAGAGAAAGGAATAGAGAAGAGAGAAGTAGAAAAGAGGAGAAGTGCGACAAGAGGAGAAGAGAATAGGGAGAGAGGGAGACGGAAGAAGATAGAGGAGAGGGTGGAGAAGAGAGACGGCGTATGACGAAGTGAAAAGCTGGGAAGCGAGCGAAGGGGAGAGAGGAAGAAAGGAAGAGAGAAAAAGCGAAGAGTGCTGCGGAAGAGTCGAGAAAACGCGACAGAGACAGTGGAGAGAGAAGCAGAGAAGAGCGGATAGAAGCGAGAAGAGAGTGAAGGTGGGGAGAGGAGCCGGGATTGATAGAGAGAGCAGCCGACCACGAAGGAAAGGGAGAGAGAAGCAATACGTAAGAGAATAGGTGAATGGAGAGACGAGAGCAAGAGGAACGAGAGGTGAGAAGTAGGAGGAGAATGAAAGAGAAGAGAGAGATGAGATTGAAGGAGAGAGAAGAAGGATCTATGATGAGGAGGATGCGAGAGAGGACGGAGCAAAGAAACTGCAACGACAGTGAAATGGAAAGAGAAGAGACCGAGAGAAGAGGCGGAGGCGAGAGGGGACGAGAGACTCGACAGAAAGCTGAGTGAAACGAGAGAAAGGAGCAGAGAAGAAGAGAGTCAAGAGAAGAAAGACAGCAGAGCAGAAAGGAATGAAAGGAAGAACGTGTGGAGAAGAGAAAGAAGAAGAGAGGGAAGAAGGAGGAGAGTAATGGAAGAGAAGAGGAAGGAGAAGAAAGAAACGAGAAGAGGGGAAGATGAGAGAGAGAGAGAGAGAGAAGAGAAAGAGAGAGAAATAGAAATCGGACGGAGAGGAAGAGAGAAGAGAGGAAGAGAGAAAGAAAGAGAGAGAGAAGGAAAGAAGAGGGAGAGAGGGAAAGGGATAGAGAGTGAGGATGAATAGGAGGAGAGATAAAGAAAGAGAAATAAAGGAGAAAGAAGAAGAGAAGGAGAAGAAAGAGAGAAGCAGTAGGGGAAGGGGGAGGGAGATGAGAGAAGAGGAGAGAAGGCGAGGAGAGAAGATGAAGAAGAATGAGAAAGAGAAAGGAGGAGAGGAAGAAGAGAGAAGGAGAAAAGAGAGAGAAGGGAGATGAAGAGGAGGAGAGAAGTATTATGAAGAGAGAGTGAGGAGAAAGAGAGAAAAGAGGACGAGATCGGCAGGTGGAGAGAAGAGGAGAAAAGGAAGAAGAGGAGAAAGAAGGAAGGAGGAGGAGAGAAGCAAAGAGAATGAAGGGAAGAAAAGAGGAGAAGAGACGAGGAGGCGAAGAGAAGGTAGGGAAAGCGAAGATAAGACAAGGAGAGAGAGAGGATGAGGAAAGAAAGAAGAGGAATAGAAAGAAGGGAAGATAAACAAAAGATAGTAGAAGAGACGAAAGAAGAGAAGAGGGAACAGAAGGATGGGAGAAGCGAGAGAGAGGGACAGAAGAAACAGAGCGATCAGAGAGAGAGAGGAAAAGAGAAGAGAGAGAAGAACGAGAGCGAAGGGAAAGAGAGAGAGAGCGCGCAAGAAGAGAGAAAGAAGAGAGCGAGAAGAAGAAGCTAGGAGAGAGGGAAGGAAGAGAGAGGAACGCAAGTAGAGAGGAGGGACGAAGAAGCTAGAGGAGCGAGAGGGAAGACTGGGAGAAGAGAAAAGTGGAGAGAAAGAGCAGTAGAAGAGTAGCAGAAAGAAGGTGAAGGGAAGAATGAAGAAGGGTGGAAGAAGAAGGAGAAAAGGAGAAGAAAGAGAGAGAAGGAGAATAAGAGAGGAAAGAGAAGGAAAGTGAGAGAGAGGAAGAAGGACGAGGAAGAAGAAGAGAGCGAGAAGACGCAGAAGAGAGGGAAAAAGGAGAGACGGAGGAAGAGAGGGGAAAGAGAGAAGAGAAGAGACAGAGAGACGGGCGGGGATAGAGGGAAAGAAAGAAAGGCGAAGGGAAGAGAAGAGAGAGAGGGTGAGCAAGTAAGAGAAGAGCAGAAAGAGATGAAGAAAGGAAAGAGAGAAGAGATAAGAGGTAAGACATGAGGAGATGAGGGGGGAAAAAAAAAACAAAAGAGAAAAAAATGTGAGGAAAGAGAGAGAGAGAGGAAGAGAAGAGAGAAAGAGAGAGACTTATGAAAAGAGGAAAGAACCAGAGAGATAGAGGGGGGAAAGAAAGAGAAAGAGGAGGGAAGAAAAAAGAAAAAAAAGAGGAAAGGAGAGAGAAAAAAGAGGAAAAGAGATAGAGAGAGAGAGAGAGATAGATAGGAGATAGGAAGAGAGAGAGAGGGGGAGCGAGAGTGGGCGGGGAGTGAGGAGATGAGGAGGAGGGAGAGGGGGTGAAGGAGGGAAGCGAGAGAGAGCAGTATTAAAGAGATGAGAGAGTAGGAAGGAGAGAGAGAGAGAGAGAGAGAGAGAGAGAGAGAGAGGAAGAGAGAGAGGAAGGGAGAAAGAGGAAGAGAAAGAGAGAGAAGGGAGAAGGGAGAAGAAGAGGGGGGAGGTAGAGGAAAAAAATAAAATAGAGAGGGGGAGAGATGAGAGAAAGAGAAAAGAGAAGAGAGAGAGGAAGAGAAAGGGGAGAAAGAGAAAATAAAGAGAGAGTGGGGAGGAGTGAAGGAGGGACGAGAGGGAGAGGCGGAAGGGGAGAGTGTATGAGAAGAGAGGAGAGTAGAGAAGAACGAAGAGTATTGAGAAGAGTTAAGAGAGTAAAATAGAATGAAGTAGAGAGAAGAGAAGGAGATGAGAGAAAAGTAAAATAAAATAGAGTAGAAAGAAGAAGATGATATTTTGATTAAGAGAATAAATTAAAAAATAAGTGATAAGAAAAAAAGAGAAGTAGATGAGAAATGAGAAAATTGAGTAAGAAGTGTGTATGGGATATAGAGATATATAAGATGTAGAGGATAATAGAATAGATATTATTAAGAATTAGAGATGTTGAAGAAATGATGAAGATTAGTTGTGTTTAGATGTAGATTGTAGAGAGTATCCTGGCTGGTGTGGAGATCCTGTGCTTGTTTGGTTGTGGGGAGTGTGTGGGGGTATGTGAGGTATGTTTGTATGTGTGTTGTATGCCTGTGCATGGCGTAGTGGTTAAACTTGTGTCTGTGTGTGTGTGCATGCATGTGTACAAGTACGTGCATATTCAGTCCTCCTACACATATTGCATTACGTGTGGCATGCAACTCATTCAAATATTAATATCATGAATGTACATCCACGTACAGATAGTATCACTTGTTGCGGCCCCGCACTTGCCAGACATGCTTAAAGAAAGATCAATTGTACGATAAGCGTAATCACACGTGTTGTCAGTTAGCAGTGTGTGGCCAGCATTACAGAGGGGCTTTGTTCAGTGTAAAAATGTTGCTTCCCCTCAGTCATCAGGATTTTTCTCCTTCCTCTTTCTTGCCTCTTCTCTCTTTCATCATTGTCTATACACGTCTGTTTCTCTCTCTTTCTCTTTCTGTTTTTTTCTCTTTCTTTTTTCAATTTCTTTCTATTTCTTTTTTTTCTCTCTTTCTCTCACTATCTCTCTTTCCCTCATTATAGCGCCCTCTATCTCTCTCCCTTTCTCTTTACCTCTCTCGCTTTCTCATTTCAGTACCCCTCTCTCTTTTTCCACACTTCTCTCTCTAACCTCCTTCCTTCTCTCTCCCTCCCCGTCTATCCGTCTGTCTGTCTGTCTGTTTTTTAGTCTGTTTCGCGGGCCCGCAAAAAATATAAAAAAAACCTTTCTAAAACAGAACAGCTCCTCCTTGTTCGGCCTGTTTGCAAAAAAAATGTGTTTGCGGGCGGCCCCCGGGCGGGGGGCCGATTTGTAGTTATTTTTTTATTATTTAAGTTTTTTATTTTTTGTTAAGGAGTGGGGCCTTGGTGTTGTAACCGCGCGGCGGAAGAAGAGAGTGTGCGGCCCGTTTTTAGTTCCACGTCCGCGTTGGCGAGGCTGGGAGACCATGGATCTCTTTTCTTCTTTTTCACTTTCTTTTTTCTTTTTCCTCGGATACCAGAAAAAAAAAAAAAAAAAAAAAAAAGGAATATGTGTTATTTTTTTTTTATTGAAAATAGATGTTTTAAAAAAAAATGTAGTTATGGTATTTGTAATGGAATCGCACTATCACTTTAATCAAGGGAAGGCGATTTGATTATCATTATCTTTTTTTATGCGTTGCGCGCGGACTCGGTTTTTTATTTTTTTTTTTAAAATGCGCTTTGGAGAAGAAAGGAATAGGGAGATTGAGAGGATAGGAGTTAGGCGGGAGGGTGTTAAGAATATGCGGTGTTAGTGTTTTGTTATTTTGTTTTTAATAACGGTATGGATAACATCAGGTGGTATGTCAGTGTGATAGATGGTATATATATATTCTTTTTACAATATAATGGGAATGGTTCTATGTGGTGTGAGGAAGGTGTGTTATTTAATCTGCTAGGTAAGTTGTTGATGGGATATAGGGGGTGTCAGTGTGGGGAGTTGTGAAAGAACAGTTATAGACGTGTATGTTAGTATTTTAAAAATGGAAATTTTTATGTGTGTAAAGAAGTATCCGGTATCTTTATATAAATGTCTTTTTTTTTATCAGTTGGGGCGTTTTTAATTGTTGTTTCTGGTTTGTGATTTAAAACAGTTTTTCAAAGACATATATAGGTGTAAATGCATATCTTCAAAAGCCAGTCACCGCGTGCGCCAGAATTGTAGGCGATAGAGATGTTATGAATGCAGCACGAGGAGAGGCTGAGGAGAAGGACCGTTCCCCCCGTGGTAAGTGGGCCCCGACACCAGCGTCAGACAGACTTGTACGGGGCAGATATTCTGTCTGGGCGTTGTGATTGATGGCCCCCGGGCGGCCGGGATTGACCGGGAGGGGACCGGGAATCCCGGGCCGGCGGACTGAAATTCGCCGCCGGATTTAACATGGGTGTGGTGTGGATTGATGGATGGTGACTGACTGGAGGTGCGTTTGCGAAGTCCGTGCCGAGAAGGGAATAGGAAAAGGAAAATATGGGGGGGGAGTGGGGGGAAGGAAGGGAAAGGGAGGGGGGTGGGGGAAATGAAAGGTGGGAGGATATGTTTTTTTTTTTTGTTGCGTAGGGTTGTGCGTGTGTGTGTTTGTGTTTTGTTTTAGTATGGTAGTGTTGTGTTTGGCTGTATGTTTTGTTAAGTTTAAGTTTGTGTTTTATTGTTGGCTTTTATTTGTTTTTTTTGTGATATTGATTGTTGTGTGTGAGTGGGTATCACGATTTAGTTAGTTAGTGTGGTTGGGTTATGTTGCTACATGTTACTTTTCTCGTAGTATGTTAGAGGTGTGTTCGTGCCTCGGTATAATATGGCCATGTCTATACCCGCGGAACAGATGGCACGACCTCTTGACTGACTTACGTTTTATGGCCAAGTTATCACTTAATGTCTGAATTGTTTTAAGAGGGTTACATGATAATGACAATGGTAACAACCAGCGATTAGGAGTTGGTCTTATGAAGATATTTATCTGGAGTGTTATTTCATTTTTTTTTCTTCGCACCTTAATAAAAAAAAAAAAAAAAAAAATAAAATAAAAAAGAAAAAAAATAAAAAAAATGTTACCCACCCTTCTGAACTATATGCTCGCCCATGATCAAAAAAAGATTGTGAAACTCATTTATTTAGAGTATTAATTTTTATTTTGGTGAATAAAACAGATCCAAGTTATTATTTCACGACAATAGGGTTTTTTCTCCCTTCCCTTCCCCCCCCTAACTATACTTTGTGTACTGGGCATGTGTTTGACGTATTTTGTTATGTTATTATTAAGAACATATTTTGCTTCCTGGCATTATTTCTTCTCAGAGTTTAATCTCAGGAAGCCCTAGATAAGTGAATATTCTTGCAATAGGGAGTTGAGATTATTAGATAATCTTTAAGAACTCCATGAACAGAACATATAATGAAATAACAGTGAGATCTAACAATTAATGCTCTTTCACCAATGTTCAGAGAAAGAAGGACATGTCAGTTATGTCGCCTGAATATTATAAAATTGAATGATCTCATATGAGAATGAGACCAGCCGCTCATAACCCTTTGGAACCCACAGTTGCTGAGATCAAGTTTGCATTCGATCAGAGAAGCTGCTAGTATGTCTATGCTTGACCCTCGTTAGTGAGCGCAGATAGAGAGAGAGAGAGAGAGAAAGAGAGAGAGAGAGACAGAGAGAGAGAGAGAGAGAGAGAGAGAGAGAGAGAGAGAGAGAGAGAGAGAGAGAGAGAGAGAGAGGAGACGAAAAAGAGGAGGGATGAGTGAATGAGTGAGTGAGTGAGTGAGAAATGGATATACTTATCTATTCATCTATCTAGCCGTCTATATATAAAGTTGTCTATATGTCTATAATTATATAAATATGCAGTGTAAATATATTCGTTCAGGAAGTGTGGTTCTCTGTTTTTTGAAACATATAATCAAGGTTGCAAATATATACACATCAATGTTATCTTTAAGCATGCTTTATTTGGACAATTGCCATACATTCTTTGCCAGTAGCACTTTCTCTTGTGGTATAAATGAGTGATCTCAACACACACGCTCACGCACACACACATACAGACACACACACGCATGTAGTGCGATAATCAACAGGGCTTCTAAGTAAGCAACTATTACATAAAGTTAATGATTCATTATCTTATTTAGTATGTAAGCCATAAACACACACACACATGTGTGTGTGTGTATATATATATATATGTATATATATATATATGTATTATATATAATATATATATATATTTTAGAAAATATTTATATATATATATGTATATATATATATATATTTATAATATATATATATATGAATATATATATATATACATATACACATATACACGTTTAAACGTCTGATATAAATTGTACTATTGCAATGCCCTACATTGCTCTTCCTATGTCATTACTGATTCAACTTAAAAATTCCCAGAAATCAGAGAAAAACATGCGCACCTCTAGAACAATGGTCTCAGATTATTCTCTTGATTCTCCAAAGAGGAATTAGTAATCTTTGAAATACCTTTTGTATAAGGAACTTCTCTCTCATAATGGGACTGAGGAACAGACACTTCGTGGTGCATGTGCACTTAGTATTTGCTAATGCTTTTCTTTATATCTAATGAATCTGTGAGAGGCAAGAATATCTAAATCCGGTTACATTTGCATGCGCTATATCATTAAAAGGGATTGCCTTTCGGTTGCATTTTCATATAGTTCAAAGACTGCTTGTATACGAGGAGGAAATTCTTTAAAAGTATGGTTTGCAACATCATAGAGCACTGTGAGGTAAACGTAAATTCCTTATTGTGAAATTGATAGATAATTGTGATTCTGCTAAATCAAGAGGATTACTAATTAGTACTAACCATAATGATAATAATGACGCAATAATAATAATCGT
>NW_028234406.1:35534099-35539099 GCF_977035675.1 Penaeus japonicus | reverse complement strand
TGTCATACTTGTCAGGGAAAGTGTGATGAGTCACTCCTTGGAGAACAAGCGCGTATGACAGCGAAATGCAACCAAGATGAAGGTGTTGTTAATGAAGAAATATAATCAAAACCACATGATGCATTAGATACTGCAGGCCAACCTTAGATCCATATATGAAAACTTGCATACGAGTCACGGGGCGTGTTGTATGAATAAATGTCCGCTGAAGCGTGTTATGTTTGGACATCATTCGCGGGCGTGGGTGTGACGGGTGGCATTCGGCTGTCATCTGTGACGGGGATATGTTACTGATACGTGATTAATGGTATGGTGGTGTTGGTAGTAACTTTCAGCTGATTGATGGCGCGGGCTTGAGAGCGGTAACTTTAGAGTGTCACTGATGTAACGCGGGTGTGAGTGATAGGCTTTAAGGAGGAGGTTGTGGTTAACATCGCCCTTGTGCTCGCGGTAACTCGACGCAAAGGGAAGTTATAATTTTGATCTTTTTTTCTTTTTATGAAGAGATCTGTCACACTTCCAGGTACTTACGCAAACACCCCGACGTTGAGGTAATCAGTAACGGGTAACTTTTATCGTTGAGGGTAATAAAGTAAAGCCATTTAGATAATGAAAATGGAGATGTGATTGTTTTGTGACGTGACTTGATTACTGATCGGGGACTGATTCAAGGTCCGGACTCTGTGTCGATTAATTCGTATTTTTTTAAATCTTTGAAACCTGTTCAAGTGGTATGGGTAAACATGTACTGTGTGAAATCATATTTACGAAGAAGGGAGTGAGGTGAAGAAAGAGGGTAAAAATAAGCAGATGATGAGACACAGAGAAACAAAAACAAAAAAGAAAATGGGGTATTTCATTTAAAAAATAAGTATATTGGTTATTGATAAGTCAATAACGAAAATCATTATCGTGATGATAACACAGCGTTAGCAATAATGATGAAAATGTTATTTATATCTTTATATATGTATATCCATATATATATCCATATTATACACACACACACACACACACACACACACACACACACACACACACACATATATATATATATATTAATATATTTATATATATTAATATATTATATATATATATATATATATATATATATATATATATATATATATATATATATATATATATATAGAGAGAGAGAGAGAGAGAGAGAGAGAGAGGGAGAGAAAGAGCGATCCTATAAATCCGGTATGTAAGTTCATTTCCTTCTCCCATTCAAGAAACTATCGCTGATTCGAGAACCTTCTGAGCTTATATCTTGTAAAGACGCCAGTAAGGGAGCAGGGGAGAGGGGGGAGGGGTAGGGGGGGTTGATGATTCGTGAGCATCACCTCAACCCCCTTTCCCCTCCCCCTCCCTCACCCCCATCCCCCTTTTGCAGGTGGCCACTCTCCATCACCCTCGGCCATCAGCGTCACAGGGCGACCTTTGGGCTGAAGTGTGAATGGAGGGTGTTGGAGGAGGAGGAGGTGGAGGAGGGGGTGGAGGTGGAGGAGGTGGTGGAGGTGGAGGTGGAGGTGGGGGTGGAGGAGGAGGAGGAAGAGGAGGAGGAGGAGGAGGAGGAGGAGGAGGTGGAGGTGGAGGTGGAGGTGGAGGTGGAGATGGAGGAGGAGGAGGAGGAGGAGGAGGTGGAGGTGGAGGAGGAGGAGGAGGAGGAGGAGGAGGAGGAGGAGGAGGAGGAGGAGGAGGTGGAGGTGGAGGAGGTGGTGGAGATGGAAGTGGAGGAGGAGGAGGAAGAGGAAGATGAAGAGGAGGAGGAGAATGTGGAAGAGGAGGAGGAGGAGAAGGAGGAGGGGGAGTTGAAGGTGGAGGAAGAGGAGATAGGCTGTTAGGACTGATAGAGATCACCTACCAGTCACAGACCATCGTGAAAATATTCCTTTTCCTTCATAATAATAGTAACAATAACGACAATAACAGCAATAGCAATTTTAATCATATTAGTAATAGTAATGAAAACTAAAGGGATTATACGATATCATAATATATTAACATATGAGGATAGGATAAGATAGTAAAATCATTGTTTATATATCATATAAGCATCATGGTAATGGATGGAGAAGAGAAGGGAAAGGATAAAGGGACAGAAAAGTTAATTAAGAGAGAGAGAGAGAGAGAGACTTTTGACTTTGACGAGTTTATTGAGAGAGAAAGAAGGAGAGAGAGAGAGAGAGGGGGGGGGGCAGAGAGAACAAAAAAGCAAGAGTCAAAGGAGAAAGAGAAGGAGAAGAACGATAATACGAGGCGAAGGAGAGAATAATAAGACGGGGAAGGAAGAAGAAAAAGGAATAAAAAAGCGGGAGGTGGAAAGCAGGGCGGGGAAGGGGGGGAGGATGCATGGTCTGGCGACTGTCCAGGGGGGAGGTGAGGGAGGAAGAAGAGGAGGAGGAGGAGGAGGAGGAGGAGGAGGAGGAGGAGGAGGAGGAGGAGGAGGAGGAGGAGGAGGAGGAGGAGGAGGAGGAGAGGAGATAGAAGGAGGAGGAGGAGAGGAGGGGAGGGGGAGGGAGGAGGGAGGGAGGGGAGGAGGGGAGGAGAAGAGGAGGAGGAGAGAGGGGAAGAGGGAGGAGGAGGATGAGGGAGGAGGATGAGGAAGAAAAGGAGGAGGAGGAAGAGGAGATGGGGCAGGAGGAGGAGGAGGAGGAAAGGGCGATAGAGAGGAAGAGAAGGAGGGAGGTAAGGAGGAGAAAGGGAGGGAGGGAGGGAGGGAAGGAGGGGAGAAGGTAGGGAGGAAGAAGGTGGCGAGGGTGGAGTAAGGGAAAAGAGAGGGGGAGGGGTAGGGGGAGGGGGAGGAGAGGAAAGGGTGATAGGGAGGAAGAGAGGGAGAGTGAGGGAGGGGGCGGGGTAACGGAGGGTAGAACTTGCGTGTGTTCCAGGGTCGAGCCTTCAGTTTGCCATCGCCACTCGCAAGGTCTTCTTCACTCGCTGTCGGCCACCTTCCCCCAGGACCCCCACCAACCCCCTTTCCCCCCCACGCCCGGTCTCGTGGCGTTGCTGGAGGTGGGTGTGTCGTGTGCGTGTGTGTGTGTGTGATTGTTTGCGTGTTGTTCGACGGGCGCGCGCGTGAGTACTTGTGCACGCGTGTTGAAGGCGCTCGTTCGGTCGGTGTTAAGTTTTTTGTCTGTGTTTTGTTAATTTCCATTCCGTCAACTTCATCATGTGTGCGTTTTTTTTTCTTTTGCGTTTCGCTGAGGATGACTTACTCTTTTGTTTGTGACGCTGAATTTGTAAGTAAGGGTGCTACTTATACTTAAACCTACATGAATCTCTTATATTGGATGCAAAGAAGTTTTTCATGTCCCCCATATATATATATATATATATATATATATATATATATATATATATATATATATATATATATATATATGAACAAAGTTCATAGCGACAAATGTAAAAAAAGGTATGAATGAGACTGAATATCTAAACAACACAAGATATGCATTTGACGCGTTTTTCAAAAATACATGTATTTTTGAAAAAGACCTCCGTCGAAACGCGTCAAATACATCTTTCGTTGTTTATATATATATATATATATATATATATATATATATATATATGTATATATATATTTATATATTTATTTGTGAGTGGTTGTCTGTGTGAGTGTGTGAGTGTGTTTGTGTGTGTGCGACTGTGTGTGCATGTATGCGTGTACGTGTCTGTGTGCCTGCGTGTGTGTATCATGTTTGTGTACGAGTGAATGTGTCTTCTCCTACATGTGTTAATAATTACCATAATCTACGGCAAATCGGCTATTTGTGTATTCGTCTAAAGTGTTCCCGTACAACATGGTCCCGTTGCAACAGGTTTAACTACAATGGCATGACGATATAGTATAACACTCAAGGTTTTGATTACATGGGATTAACACACACTCGCAAGAGACGGCTTAACATAATAATCACTACGTGGTTCCTAATTACCAGCAACCTGTAGGAATTTGCCGTTAAGAAATTTCAAATCACATCATTTCGGCCTGACCAGTTTTCTTTCGGATTTGCATGACTGCTTTCGCGAAATTTCGTTCATGCAGAAATTGCTAAATCACAATGTTATTGGGAGAATTTTTTATTTCTATCCATCTTTCGATGTGTCTTATAAGTCATGGTGTAAATTTATTGATTTGGTGTCTGCGTTTGCCACTTGCACGCACAGACGTTGATTCATAAGCAAATGAACGAGTACAAGTATATGGTATTTGTGTTTTTTTTTAATGTGTGTGGGGTCTATGGCATCTCGAGCGCTGCCATGTTGCCACTACGGTTTTCGAAACATGAAAAAACAAAAAGAAAAGACCAAACAAAATGAAAGTGTAACTTTACCCGACTACGTTAGTATCGAGAACACGATCAGCTGTTTCTTGTTTACATACCTCAGCTGATGGTTCTACATTTTTTTTTTTGTGCGCGAGTTACCACGACTTTTTGTTGAATCTTAGGAACTGTAAATTGATATTTTTGCCTGAATGAAATGCATAATAATTCCACATTTGTGATTTCATACAATAGCAAATTAAATTTATACCAGGGAGGATAAAAACGCATCTTTGGAAACAACGCCAAAGAAAACTTTCCCATCCGGATTTTCGTATTATAATTAGGAATAATTTCTCTACTTGATTACACATTCGTATAATAAGTGAGCAGCTGAAAAACATATGCATTGTATATTGTTGTTCATTCTAATAATAGAATTTTACTAGCTAAAGTACTTGAGTTTCTCCGTCTTAGCTTAAGATTCCTCACTACTTCGCCCAGCTTCATAATTCAACAGCCATGGATGTTTATTGATTTAGCGGTTACAGCGCAAATTAATCAATATATATTTGTATTTCAAGATGTGTTGACAAGTGTAGAAGGGGAAAGACGCACACAAATAGCGAGAAGAAGGATACTAATAATAATAATAATAATAAAAAACATGACGCCATATCATATTACTAGTTGCGTGTTGACAGTCTCAAGCGTCTCGACACG
>NW_028234406.1:35524099-35531599 GCF_977035675.1 Penaeus japonicus | reverse complement strand
TTTGTCATTTGCATCTCTTCCCCCCCCTCACCCTCCGACCTTCTTCCGCCTTCAATATTACTATCTCCTTCACTTTCTTTTTTCTTTATTTATTTATCCTTCCTTTTCTCCTCTTTCTCCCAAGCCTGCACTTTACTCTCCATTTCCTCTCCACTCCTTCCTTGCAATCATTAAAGAAAATAAGCGAGAGTTCTTCGTGGAAGTACCCGGTGCAAACGGACCGGTCGACCTCGCTTTCCCTTCGCCCCCCCTCCCCTCCCCTCCTTCAGCAGCCAGACAGAACCCTTCAGGGCTAGAATGCACATGAAATGGCAACGTTATGGCGACGGTAACGCTCCCCTTTCCCCTTTCGTTCCGAAGAGGCCGTTCGTCATCGTAGCGTGTAAAAATTGACAGAAAACGCCGCGCCGGATGTTGTAGAAAACGGTCTCCCACGCACGCGGAAGGGTCGCGGGCTTAAAGTAAAATTCAAAAATGGGCGAGAGATTGGCTATAAATACGGTTTATAGGGTACGCTGCTCAAGTACATTTTTAATTATCTATTTTTTTTCTTTTTTTTTATGACGAACGACATATATCCATCTGCGCATCCCGGCCCTTTCAACACACCTGCAAAGGCACAAGGGATGAAAAGTTGCAACGGGAAAGAAACACAGAAGGGGAAATACCTAACGTAACTTCTTCATCTTTCTTTTTCCCTCCTTCTTTCTTCTTTTTCTGTCTTCCTTTTCGTACCTCATTTGGCATGGCGGGGCGGAAGTGGAGACAAGGAGAGAAATAGCATTTGATTTGAGGAAATTGGAACATATGGCTGTAGAAAATAGTGATTATTTCTCTTTATTTCCTCACTCTATTTCGATACAGACGCACGTTCATACATTGATGATAGTGAGGATAGTGAGAATGATGATGATAGTAATATTGACAAAATCATAATACAAATATTAATGATGATAATGATAATGATAATGGTGATAATATTGATAACAGTATTGAAGATAATGATAATGATGATGATAATAAGTACGATAGCAATGATATGAGTGATTATTAATAATAACAACGATGGTAATGATGGTAATGATAATAATGAGGCCAAAAAAATAATGACAATTGAGACAATAAACGCACAGGCAAAGTTATGCTAATGATAATCAAGATAATGATGATGAAAGGGTAATAAGGACAGGAATGATAATAAGGATAATCACATCACCTCTTTTTTGCAAGTTATTAGCGTTAAGGATTATTTGACGTTGATAATCATTATGATATTAAGAGTAGTTTTGATCACGGAATTGTTGATGATAATGACGATAATGATAACGAGGATGATATAAATCTCAAACAGAAATGGGAATGATGATGGTGGTGATAGTAATGATGTTAATGATCATATTGAAAATGATGATAATGATTATCTTTATCATTATCACTTTGATTAATGTTATTACCATTACGATTATTATTGTTATGGTGATGATGATGTTGATGGTTTTTATTATTATCATTATCATCATTATTGTTGTTATCATTATTATTATTGTTTTTTATTATCATCATTATTATAATGATTATTATTGTTAGTGTTATTAATTATTGATATTTATATATCTTCTTATGATCATGATAATCATAAGAAAAATCTTGACAATAATGATGTTAATAATGTATGCAAATATGTGCATGAGTCTAAAGAAGGCGCGGAGATGGCAGCCGCCTTCACGACACACGACAGTCAGCCGCCATTGCATATACTCAACTTGTCCCTAAATCAGCTGATACGATGTGCCAGGGCCGCGAGACTGACTGACACTCTTAGTTTTCATGCAAATCTCGTGAGACATAATCACTCTTTTCGGCCAAAATTATCGTCACAACGGAATGCTAGTATGAGCCTGCCATATGTGTTGCCTGTTGCCTTGGGTCACGGCATGAGGCGGTAGAGGGGGGAGGGGTTGGGAGGGGGGGAGGTGGGGAGAAGGTGTCTGTGGGGGAGGTAGGTTAAGGTTTAGGAAGGGGGTTAAGGAGTAGGGTTAGATGGTGAGGATGGGTGGTGGTGGTTTGGGTGGGTGGGTGTATGGGTGGGTTTGGGGGGGTATGAAAGTGGGAGGAAACAGGTTGAAGGAAAGCGAGATGGAGGAAGAGGACATATGGAAGAAAAGAGGATGAGATTGGATAGAAGGCAAAACAGAAAGAGGTGGAGGTGGTAGGGGAGGTCAGTACAAGTAAATGGGATGGAGAGAGACGACGTGATAAAGTGCGAGAAATAACAATAGAGAAAGGGGAAAGAGGGAAAAGCGAGGGGAGAAGAGTAGAAGAGGGCTTGGGAAGTGGTGTTGATGACTCATATGCAGATTCCACAAAGACGGACGCCATGAGAGCCTCGCCGAGCAGAGCAAGGGCGTCCTCACGGGGTCGCGGGTTGCGCCTGTTTTCCCTGGATCGGCCGAGCACCTTGAATTATTAAGATCATTATTGCCAGTCATTCAGACACGTGTTAGATGTTAGTTCAAGATGTCTTGCCGTATTGTGTTGCTAATGTGGGCCCTAGATTTTATTAATAGCTTCAGCGTTGGCTGGAGTACGAGGCGAGGAGTGTGCAGAGATTATACAAAAGATTATTGTTATCTCAGTATTATTATTAATGAATATGATGATCCTTCCTATGAACGAAGCACGAAGGCATCCTTAGAGAAAGAATAAATGCCCCAAGAACAACTGTTACAAGAGAACAAGTGGCAGTGAAGTTCAAGTGATTAAACTGGAACTCCATAACCAGGCACTGCTTGACACTGCACTTGTTGATGCGACGAAAACACGGAAGAAACTAACGCGTTGCATTCTGGTCCCTCCAGCATGATTTAACCGTCTGCATTCTTTAGATTGAGTAGCGTTTTGGATGCTGTGAGATTTAACATTATTTCTTTCATTGGCAGAGCTATGGTGTAGGTGGCACTGTGCCAACTCACCGCGGGCAGCATCGACTGTCGTGAGTGCCTCTAACACAGTCTTTTCATAAGGATTCTTCCTCTTATCGACACGGCGAGGCACTTACGAGCTCGTGCCGTCATCCGTATAACATGTCCTTAAAAGTCTGGTCGTAGGTTTTAATATTTGGCTTCCTGGTTCATCTGCAAGGCTACCTCAAAAGGCCCTAATCTAGATACAAATAGGTCTGGATTATAGGGTGTGTCGAGAGGGGATTAAATTGTAATATATCACAAGTCATAAATATTTGGCATATCAAAACACACTGGATCTAAATCAAGTTCTGTTGGAATCGCTTGATTCATACATAGAGGCTCTCTTATATGGAAACAGAAATGGACACGGACGAATACGCTCTCTCTCTCTCTCTCTCTCTCTCTCTCTCTCTCTCTCTCTCTCTCTCTCTCTCTCTCTCTCTCTCTCTCTCTCTCTCTCTCTCTCTCTCTCTCTCTCTCTCTCTCTCATACACCTACACGCACCCTAACCCATCCAACTACACACAGACACAACACAACACACACACGCTCACACACACACACACACACACACACACACACACACACACACACACACACACACACACACACACACACACACACACACACACACACACACACACACACAAACAAACACACACACAAAACTACTCCCAAGCAACAGAATCTGAGATACCGACCGTAATGGATGAATAAATATTTACCGCCGTAATGAGAAATCATAAAATCCCCAATTGACTGAGTAATTGGCTTCTAATGACCTTCGACTGTGTATTATAAACTCCGAATACCTTTTGTCACACTGATTGGTTCCGAAAGCGGCCATTTTGATCCCGGCGCCCCGCACTCCCGGTTCTTAACACCGCCAATTACCCTGGTTAGGCGGTTAATCCAATAACCTGATAATCTGGTAATTGATCCTCAGGGGCGCCTTGGGTTGAATTCGGGCGTGACGATGGGGAGAAGGAAGCTAATCAGGGAAGGAAGAGAGCTACCCATATACAGCTATGCACATGCGGTGGTGAATGAAGGAAATGGAGAGGTCATGCATGTTTGCAGGGCGTTCTCCCTCTCGGAAATGACTACGGGTGGGGGTGGAGGTGGATGTGGGGATGGGGGTTTGGGGCATATGAGGGTGAATGGGTGGGGGTGGAGTGGGGTAGGGGGTCTGGGTTGATCGAATGCACATCATAGTGACTGGTGGAATGTTGACAAAATCTTAGGAAATTTACTTTGAAATTTGTGTTTTGGTATTATTATTACTGTTAATATTAATCCTCCATCTCCTCCTACTCTTCCTCCACATCATCATCATCATCACCATTTTTTTGCAAAATGCATTCATTGTTGAATAAACATGATGATTAAGGAAACAAAGGCGACAGATCTTTCGAAGTAACTCTGGAAAGAAATATTTTATTTTCATTAGTAAGAGTTTATTTAATCAATCGAATTAAAAGAGAAAAATGGTTGCAATACTTACACGATTTTTCAGTTGATTTTAACCTCAATTCTTAATTCGATTCTGTAATTGAGTACAAATTTATCAAGTTCACTTTATTATCATTTCTTGTTTTCAAAGAACACGTTTCCCAGTTTTCTCATTACCAACATTCACCTGGAATATTACCCCCCTACCCCCACCCTTCCCCCCACTCCAGATGCTTCCCCATCTTAACCCTGCCCCCCCCCCCTCCTTCTCTCTTAAAAAAGGCTCAAATTTTCATATTACAAGCGCGAGGAGAGGCCACTCCACTTGCAACATGACGATTGGTTGCAACTTATCGTTCCTAATTGGCCTCAGATTCCACCTCCCAGCGCCTTATCTGATCGTGCATCAGAATTCTTGATTAGGCAGATGTGGTCCTTCGACGCATGTGTGGCGAGTGTCTCATTTTTTTTTCTTACTTGCTTCTGGATCCACATTTTTCTCTTCTTTTTTGTATATATATTTTTTTATCGTCTTTATCTTTTTTCTTTTTAGAAATTTTATTCCTTATCGGGTGGTAACTTTACGCCTAAGCAAGCAAGACCCGAGGTAAGGTTGCATTCCCGCGCCGGCCGGACATTCTTGAGGAGAGGGCTGAGGTGAGGGACGGGAGGAAGAAATACATTCATACTGGTATATACATACAGACACACATGATGAGAGAGAGAAAGAGAAAGAGAGAGAAAGAGAGAGAGAGAGGGAGGGAGGGAGGGAGGGAGGGAAGGAGAGGAGGGAGGAGAGGAGGGAGGGGGAGAGGGAGAGAGGGAGAGAGAGAGAGAGAGAGAGAGAGAGAGAGAGAGAGAGAGAGAGAGAGAGAGAGAGAGAGAGAGAGAGAGAGAGAGAGAGAGAGAGAGAGAGAGAGAGAGGCAGATAGACAGATATACACATACACACACGCATGCACAGGCTCAAGCACACACACAAACAAATAAACAAGCAAACACACACAAACACACACACACAAACAAACACACACACACATACACACACGCATAAAAAAAGTAAAAAGGAGAATGAAGTCAAACGCACATACACATATACAGACAATCCTTTATCTATCCATCAATCTATCTAAGTAGTTATAGATAAATAGATAAGGAGGCATATAGATATCTAAAAAAGGTATACATATTAATTCGCAGCAACGTAGACACGCTCACGAGATGATAAACATGTGCCTTACTTTGTCTGTCCTAATATAACTCGGAAATACATAACAACGAGGGTGGAGATATTTTTTGCTGTGCGAAGAAGCCATATTAGACACCATGTACAAATGGAGAGAGAGAGAGAGAGAGAGAGAGAGAGAGAGAGAGAGAGAGAGAGAGAGAGAGAGAGAGAGAGAGAGAGAGAGAGAGAGAGAGAGAGAGAGAGAGAGAGAGAGCGGAGGGAGAGAGAGAGAGAGAGGGAGAGGGAGAGAGAGAGAGAGAGGAGAGAGAGAGAGAGAGAGAGAGAGAGAGAGAGAGAGAGAGAGAGAGAGAGAGAGAGAGAGAGAGAGAGAGAGAGAGAGAGAGAGAGAGAGAGAGAGAGATCAAGCAAGGATAGAACTACGACTAATGCACAAATATTAAAAATCCCGAACTCACACCCAATTTCCTCAGACGGAAAAATGCACCGCTTGAAGGCCGGATATGAGAACAGCTCGTTGCTCGGGAAAAGCGCTCGCCACAAGGGATAGATTTCTTGCACGCTGTCTTGATTGCTATAATTGCAATGAATGTTAATTACATCGTTGTCTGGGCGGTTAGGACGGCCGGGAAGGATAGGTTAGGCCGATTAGCAAGCACTGGCAATTAACGTCGCAATCAATTAAAAACTTTTAATTGTAGGTTATTGCTAAGTGTAATTACCTGTCTTAGTGGTAGTTCGGGGGGGGGGGGCAAGGTAAGGGGACGGAGGCATTGAGGGGCGGGATGGCTTGTTAACGGTGATAATAACCTTTGAACATTTTCTTCTCTCGTTTAAAAAAAACAACAACAACAACAAAAAACAAGAGCATCATCCCAGTGCACAGTAGGTCTTTGTGCACATGCTAATATTGCTCTAGATTTCACCGCTTATTGCTTGTATATATTTTCAAGTCCTGTCAGTGACTTTTGAATATTTAACGGATATGAATGCTTGCAATTGCGCGTGTGTTGGGGTTGCTATCACAGTGCACGGTCACCGACTGTTGAGCATCGCTTCATGCTTGTAGGAGGGGTAGGAATAAGAGGGGGAAGAGGAGGAGGAATAGAGGGATAGAGGGAAGAGGAAAAGGGATAGAGGGAAGAGGAAAAGGAATAGAGGGAAGATGAGGACGAATAGAGGAAATAGGTGGAGGGATAGAGGAAATAAGAGGAGGGATAGAGGGAAGAGGAGGAGGGATAAAGGATATAGGAGGAGGGACAGAGGGAAGAGGAGGAGGGACAGAGGGAAGAGGAGGAGGGACAGAGGGAAGAGGAGGAGGAATAAAGGAAATAGTAGGAGGGATAAAGGATATAGGAGGAGGGACAGAGGGAAGAGGAGGAGGAATAGAGGAAATAGGAATGATAGAGGAAATAAGAGGAGGGATAGAGAGAAGCGGAGAAGGGAAGAGGAGGAGGGACAGAGGGAAGAGGAAGAGGGATAGAGGGAAGAGGAAGGATAGAGCGAAGAGGAGGAGGGACAGAGGGAAGAGGAGGAGGGATAGAGGGAAGAGGAGGAGTAGAGGGAAGAGGAGGAGGGACAGAGGGAAGAGGAGGAAGGACAGAGGAAAGAATGGGAGGTGGATGTGGAGAAGTAAATAAGAGAAGGAGGAGTCAGAACTTATAGGAAGACGAGGAGGGGAGAGAACTGGGGGGGAGGGGGGAGAAGAAGAGGAAGAGAAGGAATGCAGAGAAACAGAGAAGGAAGAAGAGGAGAAGAAGGAATAGAAGAAGAGGACGAAGCGAAATATGAGAGAGAAAAGGAGGAGGAAGAAAGGGAAGATGAGAAGGAGGAAAAAGAAAAAACGGAAGAAGGAGAGAAAAAAGAATAGTGGTAAGCAGAAAACGTAGAAAGAAC
>NW_028234406.1:35494099-35501599 GCF_977035675.1 Penaeus japonicus | reverse complement strand
GGAATAATGTGTGTGTGTGTGTGTGTGTATGTGTGGTATGTGTGTAGTGTGTGTGTATGTACTGTGTGTGTGTGTATTGTGTGTGCGTGTGATGTCTATACCCTATGTCTATGTCAATATAACGTAAAACTGGACAGCCATCGTTATTGATTCTATTAATTTGAGTGTAATTAAGAGGGAGAGGGAGAAGAAGAGGGGGAGGGGGAGGAACAGGGAAAGGGAAAGGGAAAAGGAAAGGGAAAGGGAAAGGGAAAGGGAGAGGGAAAGGAAAAGGGAAGGTAAGAGGAGAGGGAGAGGAAGGGAGAGGGAGAGGAAGGGAAAGGAAGAGAGAGGAAGAGAGAGGAAGAGAGAGGAAGAGAGAGGAAGAGAGAGGAAGAGAGAGAGAGAGAGAGAGAGAGAGAGAGAGAGAGAGAGAGAGAGAGAGAGAGAGAGAGAGAGAGAGAGAGAGAGAGAGAGAGAGAGAAAAGAGAGAGGAGAAAGAAGAGAGAGAGAGAGAAAAAAAGAGAAGAGAGAAGAGCAGAAGAAAGAGTCGAAGAGAGAGAGAGAGAAAGAGAGAGAGAGAGAAAAAAAGAGAAAGAGAAAGAGAATGAAAGAGAGAAAGAAAGAAAGAAAGAAAGAAAGGGAGAGAGAAACCGAATCAGACAGACAAGTATACAGACAAACAAACAAAAAAAACAGACAGACAGAGGCAGAGACAGAAACTCAAAAAAAAGTCCCCAACCACCCTTAAGATTTCCAGACTAGTTCTTGTCTCGAGACCCCGAGATTGAGACGTCCCTCGCTCGCTCCTTGCCTTTGGGTTCTTGAGACGTTGCTCTCAGTCCCGGGGATGTCTGAGCTATGACCCTTATGTTAGAGAGAGAGAGAGGGGAAGGGAGGGAGCGTGGGAGGGAGGGAGGGGTGGGAAGGAGGGAGGGGTAGGAAGGAGGGAGGGGTGGGAAGGAGGGAGGGAGGGGAGGGAAGAACTGAGGAAGAGTGGGAAAGAGGGAGAGAGGAAGAGTGGAAGAGAGGGAGAGAGGGAGATAGAGACTCAGAGAGATAGAAAGAGGAGGGAGGGAAGGATGGAGGGAAGGAGGAAGGGAAGGAGATGGGGAGAGAGGGAGAGTGGGAGAGGGGGTGAGGGGGAAGGAGGAGTGAGGTAGGGAAGGAGAGAAGGAGAGAGAGAGATAGGGAAGGAGGGAAGGAGGGAAGGAGGGAAGGAGGGAGGAGGGAGGACGGAGGAGGGAAGGAAGGAAGGAAGGAAGGAAGGAAGGAAGGGAAGGAGGGAGGGAGGAAGGGAAGGAGTGAGTGAGGGAGGATTGGAAGGAGGGAGGGAAGGAGAGAGGAAGAGAGGGAGAGGGGGGAGGGAGGGGAAAAGAAGGAGGGAAGGAGAGAAGAAGAGAGAGAGGGAATGAGAGAGTGAGGGAGAGAGGGAATGAGAGAGTGAGGGAGAGAGAGAGAAAGGGAGAGAAGGAGGGAGGGAAGATGGAAGGGAAAGAGGGTAGGAGTGAAGGAGAGAGGGAGAGATGGAGAGATGGAGGGAGGGAGGGAGGGAGAGAGGAAGAGGGAGAGAAATAAATATATGTATATATATATATATTTATTTATTTCTCATTCTTCCTCTCTCCCTCCCTCCCTCCGTCCCTCCATTTCTCCAACTCTCCCTCTCTCCCTCACTGTATATATATATATATATATATATATGTGTGTGTGTGTGTGTGTGTGTGTGTGTGTGTGTGTGTGTGTGTGTGTGTGTGTGTGTGTGTGTGTGTGTGTGTGTGTGTGTGTGTGTGTGTATGTATGTATGTATGTGCGCGCGCGCGCATAACGTTTGGTACTACTCGACCGCGATAAGATACCAAGAAAGAGGTGAAACAATTATAATCTTTTTACGTGTCTTTTTCCCGGGAGCGCGGAGGGGATTAGACACGGCAGTCCGGTGTCGCGCATTTACTTTGCCGTCGCGTTTACCTCCCAGGTGCGTGTTCGAGTCATTTGCGGGATATAATTTGCAATATCAAGCCATCTTTTAAAATTGGCACCCATGTTCGAAATGCTTCCACGTAGAAAAAAGAAGAAGAAGAAGAATGAAAAACGCTGAAAGAAAGAAAATAAAAGTTAAAAAAGCGACCAGGTATTCGCCATCCTCGGGTCTCCTGATGTCACGGCGTCGATCCAAGAGCGTGTCATGGCGCCGGGGGGGACTCCATACGGCCGAGAATCCAATTGTAAGGAAATAAGGTGACGACCTCTATGGCTACGACGAGTTCACCTTGCGTTACGTCATCGCCCCCTCTGATTCACAATTTCCTCGTCATGTTTTCTTGTGCGGCGTCGGCCAAGCGCGGACGACGTTGCACCTCCTCCCTTGGTCCCTCATTCTGCAACGCACGCTGGTCGCCTCTCCGTCCCGTCTACGTCTTCGCCTTTCTGTCTCCTGTCTTCTGTCTCTGTCGTTTTACCGGTTCTCCTCTTCTGTCTCTTCTTCGTTTGGTTTATCTTGCCTCCGGTCTCTTCTCAATTGCATATTCAGCTTTTTACACTTCATTACCTTCTCTTGCAATTCCACTCGCCTCTCTGTTCCGTTTACACTTTCGTCTTTCTGTCTCCTGTCCCGTCGTTTTACTGGTCCTTCTCTTCTGTCTCTTCTTATTTTCTGTTTCTTTTCATTTCTCTTGTCTCCGTCTTTCTCCTCCGCCTCCACTCAAACTGATTTCCTAGCATACCACAGCTTCTTACCACCTCTCCTCATCTCCGCCGTTTCCTTCACTATTTCCTCTTCTCTGGCATTTTCTCTTTCCTCTTTTCCGCCATTTTTCCTGATTCGTCTACTTCCACAATTTCCCTTCTCTCCTACATATTACCGTCTTCATTTTCTTTCCTCCTTCACTTCTTCCTCTTTCCTCCTCTCCAACATTTATTCCTCTACCTTTCGTCGTCTTCTTCCTCCTCCTTCTCCTACCCACTCTTCCTCCTCCTCCTCCTCCATTCCGCCCAGTCAACTTATCCGTTGACTAAAGTAGAGTTTAGAAGACCTAATGAATCTAAGAATTTACGGAGTGAATGAATGCAAAGGGTCTTTTTACCTGGAAGTTTCTAAACTGCGAAAAAATAAGTACTTGAGTACAATATTTCCACGTGTAAGTTCAAGCTCACGTGAAATACAGTTATCATTTATGACGACTGCAAATGCTCAAAATTCAGCACGGTGCAAGTAAATGATGTTCGTGTATTTTTTTTTATTACTGAATATATATCACTAAAAGATTTCCTGGTACATATGTTGAGCTATTTAGCAATTTTGCACTTAATTTAGAATGCTTCAAATTAAGTAAAACGTTAGTGAAAATGATTTCTCGCTGGTTTCAAATCTTTTAGGGTAAAAAAGAAAAAGAAAAAAAATCAAAAGCAGTAAAGTATAGAGCACCAGGATATTGCTTTTGACTTTTTTTTATCTTCACACACAAACTCTGCATGTTACGTACCTTATATCACTGTACATACTGGAGTGTCACGTATATCTGCCGGTGAGACATAGCACGGTTCTTGCTCTGTCTCTTAATCTACTGAAAGCATTTGCGGCTCCATATATAGTGCGTTTCTTTTGATATATTCATGATGACGAACTGTGAGTCTACTGCTACATGACTCTGAGCTATGTCTGTTTTCTTGCATTCATGATTTATATCCTTTTATTCTGTTTGGAGTTTGACAGGATATGGAGTAGATGAAAGTGCCACCAGGACTAAAGATTAATTTAACCCCATTTGATATAATGGGACTTGAACTAATGGAAAAAAAGACTTGCTAAACAAACAGCATGGAAATGAGATACAGTTGCAGTAATGAAGGAGGTTGCCTTGACTAGTTCATTAGTCGCGTCGCGCATCCGGAGACGTTTACGAGAGCGCGACCATTTTATTTCCAGTCTGACGCGTCCTATTCGCTGCAAAAGTGGCTTCGACTACAAAACACGCGGCTCTTCATTATGGAATAAGAGGAAGCCAGTTCATACTAGACGTGGGTTCACTTCTAGAGGCTATTGAGACTGCAAGGGGGCCCATTCACTACGGAGAGGTAGTTAGATGTTTATTTTAGGCACTCCCTTACAATATTGAAAACTGACAAAACTAACCTGCGACAGAATCTTAAACGAGGGATCTTTATATGGGTCTTGGGGCACGCTTGATTTATTTTTGAAGGGGGGGGGGGGTGTAGGTGTTATTATTGTTTTTTCATGTAAGAATTCACTAGTCTTTGTTTTTTCATTTTTTTTATTTTTTGTTCTCTCCTACATTTATCTTCTGTTCCTCCTCCACTCACTTCTATATAGATCTTATCTCTGTTTGTAATGGTTGTCTTTGTTGCCACTTCTTTCCCTTCACTCCTTTTCTCCCCTCTCCCCCATTCGTTTACTTCATCTCTTTCCCCTCACCCTCACCTCCCTCCTTCCCCTTTTCTCCTTCTCTCTACTTCCCTCCCTTCCTTTCTTTTCTCTTTCTCTCTCGCTCCCTCCCTTCTCTCCTCCCCTCTTTCTCATTCCTTCCCTTCTTTCCCTCATCCCCTCCTCTTCTCTCCCTTCCCTCATTCCCTCCTCATCTATCCCTTCTCTCCCTTCCCTCATTCCCTCCTTCTGTCTCCCTTCCCTCATTCCCACCGTCTCTTTCCCACTTTCCCTTTCCTCCTTTTCTCTGCCACCCCCCCTTCCCTCCTCCCTCCTTCCTTGCCTTCGCTCCTCCTCTCCCCTCTCCCTCATTTCCATCCCATTTACTTCCTCTTTCTCCCCCCCTCTCCCTCTTCCTCCCCCGCATTGACGCCCAAAAGCAAAAACACCTTCACAGCCCTTGATGTTCGGCCACAGATGAACGCCGCTACAAACAAGGCAAAAAGTAACCATGTTTTTCTGTCGCGTCTAAGTGGCTTTGCTGTACATTTTCCTTTTTTTGTTTTTTTTTAAGACTTTTTTTTTATCTGTTATGATCATCTTAATGTGGATGATCTTTATCTTTAATATCATCATCTTCATCATTCTCATAATACTTATAGTGATAGCGATGATTATAATGATAATATTAGTTATAATGATACCGATAATAATAAGAAAGATAACAATCATTGCACCAGTAATGATAATAATAATAATGACAATAATAATAATTAATAATAATAATGATAATGATAACAATAACCAATATCACCATCCATACCACTATAATCATAAAAGGGTTTAAATAGTATCGGTTGAAAGGTACTAACTAGACTTGTTACGTAATTAGACTGCAAAATCTCCCTTTTCCAGCACTAAGCCATTAACATATTTACAAGCAAGGTCCCTGAGATGGACCTTTGATATAAACGGTGCCATTTTATAGCCTGCTTGAGCGGCGGTGGGCTAAACATAGGGTTAATTCATCCCGGTAAATCGCCAACGCTAAATTGCACTTCCAAATCGGGAATAGGGATTAAGAGATCGGGGGTGGGTGGGTGGGTGGGAGAGTAGGTGGGTGGGTAGGTGGGAGGGTAGGTGGGAGGGAGGGAGGATGGATGGATGGGTTGGTGGGTGAGAGGGTAGGGATGGAGGGAAGGATGGATGGGTTGGTGGGTGAGAGGGTAGAGATGGAGGGAAGGAGGGGGGGAGGGAGGGTGGGAGAATGGATGGATGGGTAGGTGGGTGAGAGGGTAGGGAGGGAGGGAGGGAGGAGGAAGAAATGAGGAGGGAGGGAGGGATGGGAGGAGGGAGGAAGGAAGGGCGGATGAATTAGCGGTTAAGTGGGTGGGTGGGAGGGAGAGAGAGAAGAAGGGAGGGGGTAGGGTGGAATAAATGGGGAGAAGGGAAGGTGGTTTAATGGATGGGAAGAAGGGAGGGAGGGAGAGAGGCAGGGAGAGAGGCAGGGGAGTGGTAGGGAGGGAGGCAGGTAGGGAGGCAAGAAGGGAGGTATGGGGGGAGGCAAGATGAAAGAGAAGATGAGAGAGAGAAGATGAGAGAAAAAAAGTGAGAGAGAGAGAAGGTGAGAGAGAGAGAGAGAGCGAGAGAGAGAGAGAGAGAGAGAGAGAGAGAGAGAGAGAGAGAGAGAGAGAGAGAGAGAGAGAGAGAGAGAGAGAGAGAGAGAGAGAGCGAACGAGGCCACGCAATCCTACACCATAATCTCGAGCGATATGGTAAACAAATCCACCGCAGCCACGCCAGTCGACACGAATCCACCTCCTTAAGAGTCGGCTACAGCAGCAAATTGAATCGAGTGACTCATTGCAGAGACTCAATCTGCAATCAGCCTCGGCCGCTTCATTTCAATAAGGTACCGCCGACGCATGATAATGAGAGAAGCAGACGAGCTGTGAAGAGCACCGGTGGCATATGGGATCGGAGACCTTCGGGGGATCCCTAGACCTCCGAGGTTAGGATCCGATCGCTTAATGGGAAAGGGACTTTAAGTAGGCTTCAGTTTCTGGCGCGCTGTTTGCGGCGGTGATGTAACTTTATTCTCGCATTTTAATCGCCAAAGATATCCAGTGTATATTGAAGATAGGCTCAACATATTCATAAGACTTGTTTATCAACAAGTTGTGACAGTTGTTTACGCTGGGGTCGGAGACTGTTTAGGTTTTATGAATATATTTGTTTACTGGAATACCATAACGCGTCTAAGATGTCTGTAAAAGTATTTACTTTTCATAAAATCTTTTGTTTCTGTTGTTGATTCACTTCTTTGTAAACAAACAGGTTTGGAAAGCAGTTTCAGGTTTTATTACTGCTTACTCTTGGCGCATATTTTGTAGGTTTTGCACTAGAAAATGTCGCTTCTGCATATTTAAATCTTTGGGTTACGAGCAAGCACAAATTTTGTGTTGTAGAAGGAGCACACTCGCGCACTTATTTTTATATTTGTCAGTCTGTCTGTCTGTATGTATGTCTGTCTGTATTTATATATGCCTGTCTCTGTCTGTCTGCCTATCTATTTGTCTATTTATTTGTCTGTCTCAGTCTAACAGTCTATCTATCTGTCTCTGTCTAACAGTCTATCTGTCTCTCTGTCTGCCCCCCCCCTCCTCTCTCTTCCTCAATTCTCCCTCTCCCTCAGACACATCAATAAGATACGCAGCTGCTGCAACACAGTCCTATTCATGCACGAATAGCATACTGTGTATCAATATGCCCACGTAGAATTCCCAGCGAAATAGATCAAAATGAGACAGACAAAAATAAGACAGACAAACAGATCTCATCACGTTACCTCTCGCTCTATGTTAATACCTCAGGGCGTATGAATGACAGCTACACGCTCAAGTTAATTTGTATTCATTCATATGTTCCCACGCCTGACCTAGAGTAAAGATTTTACCCGGTCGTGTGAGGCGATAAAGGGAGTCTTTGTTTATTAAGAATTGGTTATATAATGTACAATTGGGTATGCTTATACATATACTTATTTAGAAACATACATAAACATGAAAATATACACATGCATTTGCATATACATATACATATACATATACATATACATATACATATACATATACATA
>NW_028234406.1:35476599-35481599 GCF_977035675.1 Penaeus japonicus | reverse complement strand
TGTGTCTTTGTTTATTTCTTTCGAAGGTTTCACATTTTCGTTGCTTCGTTGCCTCGTTGTCTCGCAGCTTCGCGTGTGTCGGACGTGCCGGAGGGTGTGTGTGTGTTGGGGTGTGGGGGGTGGGGGGTGGGGTGGGGGGGTGATCCACGGACATACTAGATTTAATTTCGGATATCTCGTAATTACTGATTTATCAACATGTCCCTTGGCATCTTTCTCCAGCGATAGGAAAGATACAGTCACAGGGATAAATCACTGTTTTTTGTGTAGCTTCTTCGTTTTTTTTTCTCTTTCTTTTTTTTAAATCTCTCGCCTTGAGAAAATCACCTGCTTGAAGCATCTCTTACGCCCCCCCCCCCACTCTTCCCCAAGGAGGGACCAAGACGACATTCTCAAGTTGGAAAAGGAAAAGGAAACGAGTCAAGCATTGCCAGCCTCTTTCGGGCTGATGGTTGAAATTTATGATAATGATACGTTGCATTCGCCTAGATCCCTACTAGTAAAAGTATGAAATTAATTGCGCTGTTGTAATCTAGAAACCGAAATAGGAAGACGGATTAATATTCTCTATTTTCCATCGTGAATAATGAAGGAACACATGAGATTCAAGTATCAAATGAATAAATACATAGCCGAGGAAATTGAATTTGGGGGCGAACAAACGAACAATCAAAATAACAAAAGAGTTCTCAAACAAGAGATCAGCTGATATGCAAGTAAATTGTATGAGAAGCTGGTCAACAGATGGGCGTGAATTCAGGTGCATGGGCGGGGGGTGCAGTGGGTGGACACCTTGGATGATGGGCGTCGGGAGTACTATGGGCTAGGGCGGGGCGGCCTTCCAGCTGCGCCCGCACGCCCATTTCTCCCAACACGCCGTCTTGATTAATATAGCTATTGGATGCGCTGTTTCTACGTCTCGCTCTCTCGCTCTCTCTCTCTCTCTGTCTCTCTCTCTCTCTCTCTCTCTCTCTCTCTCTCTCTCTCTCTCTCTCTCTCTCTCTCTCTCTCTCTCTCTCTCTCTCTCTCTCTCTCTCTCTCTCTCTCTCTCTCTCTCTCTCCCCCCCTCCCCCTCTCCCTCCCCCTCTCTCTCTCTCTCTCTCTCTCTCTCTCTCTCTCTCTCTCTCTCTCTCTCTCTCTCTCTCTCTCTCTCTCTCTCTCTCTCTATCTATCTAGCTATCTATCTCTGCTATTTTTTGTTATTATTTCTAATCACCATATTTATATATTATTTCTTTATTATCATATTTCCTTTTGTTGTTGTTGTTTTTTGTTCCGTGATTCTTCTTTATTACGCCCCTTCCTTCCTTCCTCTTCTCTCTTCCGCTCCCCCCCCCCCCCCCCATTACTGAATCCCCTTTTGATGGACTGAACGGAAGTATTTGGGAATTTAATTTTTCTCTTCAAGTTCTATGTATTTAAGTTGTTAAGTATGTTTCTCTACCCTCGTCCCTTACCCCACTCCTACCCCTACTCCTTTGTTTATTGTTTTGCTTTTTCTTTTTGCCCTTTTTCATATATTTTTTTTGTTGGTTTAGTCTGTTTGATTTTTTTTTCTCTCGTTTACCTTTTTCATTTTATTTCTTTGTATTCGATGGCGCTCTTTTTTACACTGTTTATATTTGTTCATTTATCTATTTATTTATTTATTCCTCTATTAATTTATCTATCTATTTACTTATTTATCACTTAATTTATTTATTTATCTATTCATTCATTTGTTTGTTTATGTATTTGTTTACCTATTCATTTATTTATCTATTTACTCATTTTCGTTATTTCCTTTGGAATTCTTCCTACATTTACCGCCTCCTCCTTTTTCTCACGCTCTTCCTCTCCCCTTCACTCTATCCTCTCCATCATCACTTCAGACCCCCTCCCTCCTCACCCCATGCCACCACCTTCCCCCACCTGCCTTCTCACCCTCCCCTCCCCGATCATCTGAGCCCTCCTCCCCCCCTCCCTCCTCCTCCCTCTTCCTCCTTCACTCCTTCATCCTCCACGAACGGCGTGTCATCCGGGAGGCTTTTCCTCCTCCATCCCCTGGCTAGAAGAACGCCTTAGGCTTCACTCAAATATTTATGGTAATGAAGCAGACGCTGTAAGTACCCTCACCCCCCCCCCCCTCGCGCTTTAATCCCCTTCTACTAGACCGCCCCCCCCCCCTCCATCTCCCTTCATCACGTCTCTCTCCCTGCCCTATGGTCTGTCTGCCTTACCTTCCCCCCTTCTCTTCATCACTCCCCCCTCCTTGCCCTCCCCTTCCATTCATCACTCTCTCCTCCACCTCGTCTCCCCCCTTTCATTCATCACTCCATTCCCCCTCCCCCTTGCCCTCCTTATCCCATCCTCACTTCCCTCCCCCTTCTCTTCATCATTCCCCTCCCCCTTCCCTTCATCACTCCCCTCCCCCTTCCCTTCATAACTCCCCTCCTCCTTGCCCTCCCCTCCCCGTCCAACCCCCACCCACCACCCACTAGGACCCCAGAGAGACCCAAGCCCCTCCAGGAGATCCAGAGGGCCAGAGAGCGCCCCCGCTGAGGTCCTGACACGCGGCTGGAGGTGAACGTGTGTCACTTCCCGACCCGTCCGTAGAGTTGATCTGGCGCGGGATGAGGGAGGCCTGTGTTAGGGGTCGGCTGAGAGAGGGAGGGCCCTGAGGATTAGCTGGTGTGCCCCTGACCCGGAGGAGGAGGGGGGAGGAGGGGAGGGAGGAGGGAGGAGGGAGAGGAAGAGGAGGGTAAGGAGGGGGGGGGGAGATGTACTAAAAAGAGAGAAAGAGGAGAGGTGATAGGAAAATAATAAAAAAAAAAACGTGATAGAGTGAGAGAGAGGAGAGGTGATAGGAAGATTGGAAAGACGTGATATATATAGAGAGAGAGGAGAGGGGAGAGGTAGATTAGAAAGACGTGGTTGAAAAATAGAAAAGAAGAGATGTGATAGGGATATGGAAGAGATGATGGGATAAACGTGAAAGAAAGAGAGAAGAAAATGAGGTTATAATGAGAACGTTGGGAAAGCCATGATGGAAGGGCAGAAAGAGGAGGAATGATTGGAAGAAGGAAAAGACATGATAAAAGGATGAAAAGAACAGAGGCGATAGGTATATTAAAAATAGAATGAGAAGAGGTGAGAGGAAAAGGCATAGCGAAAGATGGAATAGAAAGATAGAAAGATAAAGATAGAATAAAGAAAAGTGACAGGAAGATGGAAGAGGCGTCGGGATAGACATGATGTATGAAAATAGAACAGGGGGAGATGAAAGGAAAAGGCATAGCGAAAGATGGAATAAACAGATAGAAAGAGGAGAGGCGATAGAGAGATGAAAGAGACGTGACAGGAAGAAGTGACAGGAAGATGGAATGAAGAGGACACGGAAGGAGAAAAGAAGATTGGAAAGACAGCATAGAACGACATGATGTGGTTTGATGATAAGAAAAGCGAATTTTATACTCGATTTTGTCGCTGTTGTTTGTCCTGTCAGTGTCAAAATTGAGATTGAATCGAGAATTACACAATGATCCATAGTTTCAACGATTGCTAAGAAATTCGAGAGAATTTTATTACCTACTTCTCATATTTCAATAATTTTTTACGTTAACTACTTACTTTCAATATTTTTTACGTTAATTACTTGCTTTCAATAATTTTTACGTGAACTACTTACTCTCAATAATTTTTACGTTAACTACTTACTTCAGAAACATATGTTCTGTCCTCAAACGTCGTTGACATCAAAGACGTCAGATATCCACTCATTTCCACCAGATTTCTATATTTTATACATCCATGTTGCAACAGGCTAATGCAACACTAAGCCCTTCTACCTCTTCCATCGCTTTCAGAGGGGCTGGGGGGGGGGGGGATTCCCGCTAAACGCTTTTAATAGAGGGATAATTATTGCACCCCATAAGGCATCGAGAAGGGCCGAGACGCAACCACAATGGTAATCGACGAGCAGAGACCTGTTATCACGGGATATCATTAAGTGGTATCGCGCATACTCTCCCTCGGGCACAAACGCCTCTTGAATTATGCTTAAGTCGACCCCTTCCCCCCTTCCCCCTTCCCTCCCCCTCCCCTTCCTCTCTCTCCTTCCCTTTCTCTTCCCGCTCTCCGTTTTTTTTTTTTTTTAAAGCTTACATTGCCTTTTTATTTGTATTTTCTTTTCTTTAATATTTGACTGATTTTCTTTTTTTCTTTTTATCTCTTTCTCCTTTCCTCTTCCTCTGTCCTTCACTTTTCTTTTATTTTTCTATCTCTCTTTCTCCTTTCCTCTTCCTCTGCCCTTTACTTATCCTAAGTTCTTCTTTATCTCCTTCTATTCCTCCGCGTTTCACGACAGTCAGTTCTTCTTCTCCTTCACCTCATTGCTTTCTTCATTATAATCTCCTTCTCCTTCTAGTTCTTCGTCGTCCTTCTTAATTCCTCTTCCTTCTCAATTCTTCTTCTTCTTCCTCCTCCTCCTCCTCCTATTCCTCCCCTTCCTATTTCTCCTTCCCTTCCTCCTCCTCCTCCTTTGCCTCATATTCCTCCTCCCCCCCTTCTCTTCCTTCTCTTCGTAGCTCCTGTAAAATTCCGAAGCTCAAAGGGGCATCGATGCGTCTTATTTGCGACCAGAAGAAGCTCGTGATAATGGCTGGGCTGATACTTGAGTACAGGGAGGAGGAGGAGGAGGAGAAGAAGAAGAAGAAGAAGAAGAAGAAGAAGAAGAAGAAGAAGAAGAAGAAGAAGAAGAAGAAGAAGAAGAAGAAGAAGAAGAAGAAGAAGAAGAAGAAGAAGAAGGGGGAGGAGGAGGTGGTTGAGGAGGGAAAAGAGGAGGAGAAGAAGGGTAAGGGGAAGGAGGAGATAGGAGAAGGGAGAAGAAGATAAGGAGGAGGAAGGAGGAGGAGAAGGGTTAATGATACGTGATTGTATCTTACGAGGCCGATAATTATTAGTATCCCACCTGGCTGATACTTGCAAGAATCCCTCGGAAAAGACGTATCCCACAGAAGGAA
>NW_028234406.1:35436599-35444099 GCF_977035675.1 Penaeus japonicus | reverse complement strand
GGTCAGACAAGTAGGCGGGCATGAACAATACAGTGACGTCACCACCGGATCTGAACGGTTGCATCTCCACCCTGACGAACCCTTTGAAATGCACGTTGCGAATTCATCTCTTGCAAGTAGGCGGTTCGGGGTTATTAAGGAGACTTGTAAGTATTTGCTAAGGTTCATTGCATATTAAGACGTAGAGGGAGGCGTCCTCTCACTTCTGATGGAAGTTAAAGATTGGGTAACTTTTTTCTGAAGACATGAGGGGAGGCGCCCTCTCAAGTCTTATGGAAAGTTAAGAATTGGGCAATTTTTTTCTGTCTCTGTTCCTTATCTCGTTCGTTAGAATAAGATTTAATAGCTCCATGCACCATGATTATCTGTTTCTCTCTTTTGCTGGTATTGTATCATTATTATTTTGTAGACATGTAATGTTCAGAAATTCACCCCAGAACTCGTTGACTTGGAACTTGATAACTTAAGATCTCATTCTCATTATTTCACAATTCAGAATGATAGAATGTTAGCGAATATATTGAAATGAAAATCGGACCTTCATCAGTCGATATCCCGGGGGAGCGTGGGGGGGGGGGGGGGCATAAAACCCTTCTCGGGGCAATGACCGAAACATCAACAGTCTCATTGTATTCGACTTGTATAATGTTTTCGTCGAAGACAAACACGCTTCTTCTTCATTTCTATTTGGACATTATATTTGGACGTCTTGAGAGGTGCTCGACTCTTGTTTGCTTTTGTGGGCTTCCTCTATACATTTCTTTCCTCGTTTCCCTTGGAGTACTCCCTAAGTACTTCGAGTATTTATGTCCTGGGGAAATCTCTCTCTCTCTCTCTCTCTCTCTCTCTCTCTCTCTCTCTCTCTCTCTCTCTCTCTCTCTCTCTCTCTCTCTCTCTCTCTCTCTCTCTCCCTCTCTCCCCCCCTCTCTCTCCCTCTCTCTCTCTCTCTCTCTCTCCTCTCTCCTCTCTCTCTCTCTCCCTCTCTCTCCTCTCTCTCCCTCTCCTCCCTCTCTCTCCCCTCCTCCCTCCCTCTCTCTCTCTCTCTCTCTCCCTCCCCTCCCCTCTCTCTCTCTCTCTCTCTCTCTCTCTCTCTCTCTCTCTCTCTCTCTCTCTCTCTCTCTCTCTCTCTCTCTCTCTCTCTCTCCCTCTTTCTCTCACTTGCACACTAATGCAGCGCACTGCCCTCCACATAATAACAGAACTGTCCAACGTTACTCCACTCTGAAACAGGATCTTGAATACCCGAACGAAATTGTTTATAAGTGATAATCCGCCGTGTTTATGTTGTGCCAACAAGTGCGCTCGTAAATCCGGGTTGCATTACAGCTCCCAACCCCACTGCAGCTGTTGACTCGATGTTGCTCACTCTCGACGCACCAGGTTTACAGGTTGAGTGCCTCGTAACTCACTTCAGTTCTCGTCGTGGCAGAGTGGTGGCCCTCAGTCGAGGCCTCCCGCGCGCACCTGTCTCTTTCATTAGCGCCCTTCTGTCGCCCGCCCTCCCCGCGCCGTCGCCTCTCGCCGCCTCTCGCCGCTTCTCGTCGCTTCTCGCCGCCTCTCGCCGCCTCTCGCTCGTGCTGGGCTGTGACTCCGCTGAACCAGGGGCTCTGCAAGGAACCGCGGATAAATTATATAGCTAGGGCTTCGTTTACTGGTGTTACATTTATAACTATAGCGATGATGATTATGATTTTGATAATTATAGTGATGGTGATAATCATAATGATAGTAGTAAGGATGATAATAATGATAAAGACAATGATAGCGGTTGTTGTTATTATTATCATCATTATTATCGAAATTATTATTATTGTTATGTTATCGTTATTATCATTGTTATTATCATTACTATTATCATTACTAAAATGATAATAATAATAATTATCATTTTGCATTCAACATTATTATCATTGTCATTTTCATCTTTATCATAATAATTATTATTTTCATAATTATATTATCATTATCGTCATTATTATCATTATCAACGTTATTATCATTATTATTATTCTCATTATCATCACTTTTATTGCTATCATTATTATTATTCCTATGATCATTACCATTACCATTACACCATAATCCTCATACCCATTTGCATAACCCCCCCCCCCCCCCCTGAGCGCACGCGAGAGCCAGCGCGAAACCTCCGCGGAACAGCCCCGGCGCGCCACTTCGGGAATGAAACGATCACCTTCACTCCGGCCGCGCCTTTTAAGTTAGCTAAGCCTAATTCGGTGAGAAATGGATCTTCATGGGGCAAAGTCCATGCCTAACCGCGGCCTAATTTAAAATGTAAATGATTCCCTACACCGCCCACGATCTCAACTGACGTCTGCCACGCTCATTGTGCCCGATTCTGTCCGGTCGGCGCGGGTGGACACGGCCAGGCAGGCTGTTATATTCACCGGAATATAACGTGTATGTATATATATATATATATATATATATATATATATATATATATATATATATATATATGTGTGTGTGTGTGTGTGTGTGTGTGTGTGTGTGTGTGTGTGTGTGTGTGTGTATGTTTGTATATGTATATATGGATATATATATATATATATATATATATATATATATATATATATATATATATATATATATATATTCGCTGTGATGGACATGGTGAAGGAGGCTGTTTTTCACTGAGGAGGATTAAGTGGATATGGCGAAAGAGGCTATAATTTTCACCAAGTAGGAGGAGGCGGACGCGCCGAAGAAGACTCTTATTTTCACCGAGGAAAACGGAGTTGCCGTGGCGAGGGACGTTGTTATATTCACCGATGGCAACGAAGCAGATGTAGCAAAAAAGTTCTGTTATTTTCATCACCGCAAAGAACGAGGCAGAAACAGCTTATAAAGCAATTATTTTCACCGAGGAGGATCACGGGAATATGGCAAAAGAGACTATTTATTATCTTCACGGTGAAAAACGCAGGTGTTATTTGCACCGACGAAGACGAGGAGTTTAGGGCGCGCTCAGCCGGTGAAATTAACGTAGAGAAATTGACCTGGTTTGACTCATGATTTTGTATTTACTAAAAAAGGGAAAGGAAAGTCAAGGAGAAAATGCATTCCTTGATGACTGTTGTTTAGGATATATTGTTATTATTATTATCATCGTAATTATCATCGTAATTATCATCATTATCCTTATTAATGTTGTTGTTATGATGATGATGATAATCATGATAATAATAATAATAATGATGACAAATAGCGAATGGTTCCGTTATGACAGATCATTAAAAAATTAACCACACTAATAAGAATATAAGCGACCAAGCATTACGTTTATCATCTAAGATATGTTTACTACGTATGTTGTGCTTGCTTGCAAAAATCGAAAGATGCATGTGCATTATTGCAACACCATAGGAAACGTCTGCTTAGCTAATTTCATACCCCGTCCATCATTTATTAAAAAAAAAAAAAAAAAAAAAAAACAGAGAGAAAAAGAAAATGAAAAAAAGTTCGCTCTTTAATCATGTTTGCCACAACGCTGACTTGTCAACTTGGCTGAATTTTGTTTTTGTTGCTGACTCGACGCTTTCGTGTGCTTCGTGACCTGGTGGCTTTTTCACTTTTTTTGTATAGATGTATATATATATTTTTTCTATTTTGGTTACCTTTTTTCCCTTTTTTCTTCTTCATCGTCCTCGCCATCGCCATCGCCTTTATCATCATCATCATCATCATCATCATCATCATCATCATCATCATCATCATCATCATCATCATCATCATCATCACCATCATCATCATCACCATCATCATCATCATCATCATCATCATCATCATCATCATCATCACCATCATCATCATCACATCATCATCATCATCATCATCATCACCATCATCATTACATCATCATCATCATCGCATCATCATCATCATCATCACATCATCATCATCATCATCATCATCATCGCATCATCATCATCATCGCATCATCATCATCATCATCACATCATCATCACTTCATCAGCATGATCATCGCATCATCATCATCACATCATCATCATCATTATCATTATCATCATCATCATCATCATCATCATTACCATTATCATTATCATTATCATCATCATCATCATCATCATCATCATCACATCATTATCATCATCATCATCATCATCATCTCATCATCTCAACCTCTCTCTCATCTCCTCTTTCTTCTCTCATCATTCATCATCATTCTCATCATCATCACATCATCATCATCACATCTTCTTCTCTTTCACTCTTTCTTCTCAATCTTTTCAATCAGGTGTATGCATGACGCAATTGCTTACTTTCCTCTCTCTCTCATCTCTCTCTCTCTCTCTCTATATTTATTATATCTCTCTTCTATCTCTTCTCTTCTCTCTCTCTCCTCTCTCTCTCTCTCTCCCTCTTTCTCTCTCTCTTCTCTCCTTCTCTCCTTCTCCTCCCTTCCTCTCTCTCTCTCTCTCTCTCTCTTTCTCTCTCTCTCTCTCTCTCTCTCTCTCTCTCTCTCTCTCTCTCTCTCTCATCTCTCTCTCTCTCTCTCCTCTCTCTCTCTCTCTCTCTCTCTCTCTCTCTCTCTCTCTCTCTCTCTCTCTCTCTCTCCCCTCTCTCTCTCTCTCTCTCTCCTCTCCTCTCTCTCTCTCTCTCTCTCTCTCTCTCTCTCTCTCTCTCTCTCTCTCTCTCTCTCTCTCTCTCTCTTTCTCTCTCTCTCTCCACTCTCTCTCGTGCTATAAGTCCATATAACTGTTGGTAACTTTGTCATCACTGCTGTTAATGCATATGGTTATTTTCGACAATCGCCTTTCGGTACTACTAACTTTATAGCTCTCATTTTTTTCCTTATGTTATTATTATCCCTATAATAATAATAATGATAATAATAATAATAATAATAATAATAATAATGATAATGATAATAATAATCATTATTTTTTTTGTTTTAATTATTATCATCACTATCAATTTATTTTCATTATTATTATCACTATCAATTTATTTTCATTATTATTATCATTATCAATTTTATCATCATTATTATTATCATTGTTATTATTATTGTTATCATAATTATTATTGTAATTTTTGCTATTATTTTCGTTATCATTATTATTTTACTTCCTTCATTGTTTATGTTTCTTATTTTTTGGTTTTATTTTTGAGTGTTCATTCATACTTTTTTTCGCTCCCCGGTTATTATTGATTCTTGTCTGTTTTATTATTACTATTTCTCGGCCTTTTAATGGTTGTTGTTGTTCTGTATTACTCATTGCCCTTATCATAATTACTACTGTCATTATTATTACTATTATTATTATTATCATTCTTCTTCTTCTTCTTATTATTATTATTATTATTGTTATTATTAATATTATTATGATTATTTTTATAACTATGAGCATTATTGACATTTTTTTATGATTAACATTATTGTAATCATTATTATTATGGCCATTATCATTATTTTGTTAGTATAATTTTTTTTATTATCGCCATTAACAGCAGCACTATAAAATAACGTTGCACCTTATATTGTTTTTCATTTACGTGACATCATCAACATCAACTGCCGTGATATTAATGGGATTTTATTTTTATTTTTATTAAATCATAAATCGAGTCTTGATGTGTGGATTGTTTATACATTAATATTTTGTGAATTAATTATTCATAAGTAATACCTATTGTAACACATCTAAAATCTAATCAATATTAAGGAATTTTGGTGATATATTTTTTTCCCTAGAATTCATATCTAGCGTTTTCCATATGACATTTTGCAAATGATTAAAGCATTTTTGGTGTTATGTGCTTCTCTTTTCTTTGTGGCTTGGATAGTATGACAGTTTGCTTTAATGTCGTTATTTTTCCTCTCGTGTAATGCCTGTGCTTGGGTATTTTCTAACATGAAACCTGGAGCTATATTGTTTCCCGTGTGACACTATAACTACATTTAATATATCCCTTATCATGATATTATGCATGGTATTGTATGAGGATTATATATTACAATTACCCGATGTTCTAAATAGGTAAAGCTCTCACTCACTCTCTCACTGTAGTACTTGTAACATGTAGTTCTCTCCTCTCCAGCCTGAAAATGTTGTGTATATCAATTGCTTTTGTATTTCTAAAAAAAAGGTTTTGTACTTTCTCGACTGTATCTGCGGCATGTGGTCTCCATGTGACATTACGCCACTGATGTACCCAGATTCTGCTAACATGCTGCTCTGCGTATTTCTCTGATATTTTTTCCCTTTTTTCCATGTAGCTTTTGCATAGTATAGTGCATGTAGACACACGCACACGCTTCTGCACCATGTCCGTACACTGCCCACTCTGTACTGTACCCTTACGAGAGGTACTGCTCTCTCCACTAACGTTATCTCTTTATGTTACAGCTGAACCCCCAGCACACCCTCCCCACCATCAACGACCAAGGATTCGTCCTTTGGGAGAGGTATGTATGCCTTTGCCTCCTACAGTGTCTCCGTCGGTCTCCACGTACCTCCACCATGCTTTTTCTGTGCCTCTTCCACGCATCTTTCATGTCACTTCCATGTCTTCGCGGGCCCACCACACCACCTCAATAGAGCCACGTGGCACTGGCCTTGCTCTGTGCTTCTAGAGGTTCGCAGATATGATGGCGCCGTGACTTGACAGGCCGTCCATGAAGGGTAGTCGTATGTGGTCGTTTAGTAAAAGCAAGTCAGTGCCACTAACCATGTTGGCGAGTGGTGTTGATGAGGTCCGCAAGAGCCTACAGAGAGAACACAGTGAAAGTGCCATGAGTTTTTCCATGTGTACAGCATATCTTACACCTCCTCGTGCACAGGTCACACTGAGGGCCTCTCCCTCCCTCCCCTGTCCTGCCAGCTGGCCAGCGCAAGGAAGCTGTCGTGGGAGTGAACACAACGACGTTTTCTCATGTTCGCCTTTATTGTTTTCCTTTATTGTCTGTCACTGTCACCCTCTCTGATGTACATGTCGTTTGTTCAGTGTTCTAACTCTGTTGTCTCGTTATTCTGTATACAGATGAACCCTCAACACACAGTGCCTACCTTCAACGACCACAGTTTCATACTATGGGAGAGGTTAGTGATCTCCTTGTGGAGTATTTTAACAACCGTATTTGAAGTGGACGAAGCAGTGATCCCATTGACTGCGTCTCCAATTAACCAAAAGCCTATTCCCCTTTCGCTCACGCATCTCTCCTTGCATGTTGCGTCCCGGAATGAAAGGGGCGTAAGAAGGAAGCGCGAGACGAGACAGTCAACGGGACCTGCCGGGTTTCATTTCGCAATACGATTTGAAAATACTACCACGACCACGTGTGCACGTCGTTCCTTCACTGATTGTGCACGTTAAAGGGTGGAGTTTATTTTTCTTAATCTGATGGGATTATTGGTTTCTCCCGTAAGCATGTGGGTCTTGAGAGTGGTTACTTTTTTTTCTTGGAAAAAACAACTTTCCTACGTTTTACTGTTTGGTTTGTCATTTGTATAT
>NW_028234406.1:35426599-35431599 GCF_977035675.1 Penaeus japonicus | reverse complement strand
AATTTCGCCTTTTCTTCTTCTTCTTCTTCTTCCTCTTCTTCATCATCTTCGTCTTCTTCCTCTTCTCCTTCTGCAGGTCGCATTTTACCAGCTACACCTGTTGCCGCAAGCCCCTCAGGCGATCGAGCGCCCCCGGGTTCTCGTCTCTGAGTTGTCGGTGTTCTCAGCAAGGGTTCCTCTGAAGGGGGTAATAAGGACTTCCTCGTGTTAGTTTTCACTTCATATATATATATTTTTTTTTGAACATTTGTCGACTGTGATCAGTTATGTTAGGTATGAGATATACATATCTCGATCGTTCGGAACTGTGCCGGGTTTATCATTTCTCTGTATCCGTAAAGGAGGGTTAGTGAGTACGTCTTGATTAACGTTTTTGCACTTGCTCTGCTCACGCTGCAGTGTAATTGTATTGCGCACAATAGATGTTCGTAAATACGTTGCCCTTTTTTTTTTACTGTCGGTAATTAAAGTTCTCTTGATGTTACGAAAGGTGACATTAGAGACGTGATATTTCCTTCATCTTGAGCAAAAACACGTGTTCATGAAGTTCCTCAGCCCATGAAAGAGATTGCTCTTTGGTGATCTTATATACTCGCTATTTTCCTGGTTCGCTTATACGTACCACGCAGCACGTCAGGTTCTCCGATGCCAGGACAACACTCGGAATCCTCTTAGAGAGCCAATGTGACATACACATACCAGGTCTCTCTAGCTGGGAGGCGAGGCATTCAGGTAGCCTTGCGGTCTCCACCCTTGTTGTCCGGCCCCACTGTGTTCTCTGCCCACCACACCGCCTCTTAAACTCTATTTATTAACCCACAACAAAGATTCTAGGTGTAAAACCAACCATTCCAGACATTTCTAAGAAACGCCTCTTGCGTTCTTCCCCTTTTCTGAATCGTTTGTATCAACTCCTCCGCATCCTCTGCTAGATTTCGAGTTCGAAAAAACATCTAATTTCGGGGTTTATACCATTCATCTTTTAGCCTTAGTCCCTTTCATCATTCTCTGTACGGCGAGCCTCTCTACGAGATACTGATGAAGTAAGAGCTTGTCATGGTGGAAATGTTCGCAATCAGCTTCTTTTAATGACAAGTAACATCTGTCGCAACTTGCAACGCTCATCTGTGTCTGTTTGTGTGTGTGTGTGTATTGTGTGTGTGTGTGTGTGTGTGTGTGTGTGTGTGTGTGTGTGTGTGTGTGTGTGTGTGTGTGTGTGTGTGTGTGTGTGTGTGTGTGTGTGTGTGTGTGTGTGTGTGTGTATCCGTCCGTATACGAATGTTTTTTTTTTTTCTTCTTCTAGTGAGTGCGTGTGTTAAGCGAAGCGAAGGGTGGATGCAGAGACAGATGAAAAGATAAATTTGTTATTTATTCGTTCATTTCTCTTCTGTCACGCCCTTCACCCATCACTTATTGACCATCATAGCAAGGTATGCAGAGACAGATGAAAAGATACCCTTACGGCCTATTCGTTTTTTCTCTCTGTCACGCCTTTCAATCCTCGCCTTCCTTTCATCATCTCAAATCTCACTACTGGCCACACCCTTACGGCCTGATCGCTTTTAACCTCTCGTGTCCTTTCAATCCTCGCCTTCCTTTCTCTCTCTCTCTCTCTCTCTCTCTCTCTCTCTCTCTCTCTCTCTCTCTCTCTCTCTCTCTCTCTCTCTCTCTCTCTCTCTCTCTCTCTCTCACTCTCTTTGCCAGATTATAAGTTGTATCTGTCTATAGGTTTACCTAGCTACCCACCTGCATACCTGTCTCTCTACCTCCCTCCCTACCTACCCATTTGTATTTACACTTCCTACCAACCTGTCTACCTACTTCCCTCCTTACATGCTCATTTGTATATCCACTTACCTACCTACCTACCTACCTATCTACCTACCTACCTACCTACCTACCTACCTACCTACCTACCTACTTACATCATAAACCCACTCACCTATTAAACAATCCATCTAACCTACCTACATCCATCCATAAACAACCCTACCTATCCATCTATCAGTTGACCTCTCCGTCTATCCAATCACCCATCCATTTATCTATCAATTAATCTATCTATCCATCTATCTATCTATCCATCCATCTATCTATCTATCTATGAATCTATCTATCTATCTATGAATCTATATATCTATCTATCCACCCATCTATCTATCTATCTATCTATCCATCCATCTATCTAACTATCAATCAATCAATACATCTATCTATCTATCTATTTATCTATCTATCTACCTATCCATCCATCCATCTATCTATCCATCTATCTATCTATCTATCTATCCATCTATATATCTATCTATCTATCTATCCATCTATCTAACTATCAATCAGTCAATCTATCCATCTATCTATCTATCAATCTCTCTCTCTCTCTCTCTCTCTCTCTCTCTCTCTCTATCTATCTATCTATCTATCTATCTCTCCTTCCTGTCCTTCCCTCCCACTCTTCGCTCCTCAGTAACAACACTTTAAGTATGCAGTATGACTTATTCCAGTATGTAGATAGATTCCTATCAGGCCGCTGACTTTGCGTTTCCCTTCATTTAACATGCGCTTAGCCTGTCCCTTCCCTTTTCTCCCTCTACCAGACCCATTTTCTTTCTTGTTTCTTTTCTTGCTTTTCTGTTTTTGGTTTTGGCTTTTTTTTTTTCTTTTCTTTTTCTTGAGGGGCCATGATTTTTTTGTTTGTTTGTTTGTGTGTTTGTTTGTTTGTGTGTGTGTGTGTGTGTGTGTGTGTGTGTGTGTGTGTGTGTGTGTGTGTGTGTGTGTGTTTTCTTCGTTAGATTTCTTTCTTCCTTTTTCAAATCATCTTGTGTATTTACTGGTTATTTCTATTTTGTTTCGTGCTTAACTTTCTTTCTGTTTATTTTATATATTTTGCTCTCTCTTCTTGTTCCCACTTCTCTTTTTTGTGTGTGTTTTTATTTTCTCCCCGCCCCCCTTCCCCCCTGCTCCTTCACTTAATCTTTTCCCCATTCCATTTCCTTCATCTCCTTCCCATCCTCTTTCTTCCTCGTTTCCTCCACTTCCACCGTTTCCTCCTTCTCCTCTTCTCTCTCTATTTCCTCTTTAATCCCTCTTCCTTCTTCCTTCCCCTTCGCCATCCTCGGTATCTTCGTGTTCCCACACCCTCTCCGCCGCCACAGCTCACGTTCTGCTCCTTCAAGGGACCGGAGGCATGTAGGGCCGAGAAGGCGTGCGATTCCTACAATCTCCTCGCCCTTATGCCACCCCCGAATTTGGTTCACAATACCTTGTTTCGCCACCAGGAGGCCTAGTTGAGCTGAACCAAGAAACGGGAGACGGAAAAAGCGTCTGTATGGCGTTCCGGAGGAGGAGTGATAATTGCGTGCGCATGTATGAAGGGGGCCTTGCCTTAGAACGTGTAGGTTTCCTCCCTCGAGTCGGCCTGTTCTTCAGAGACAGGAGACAGCTCGCAGATAGGGGCACCGGGCATAGATTCATCATAAGGCCCTCCTCCCGCAGCCCCGGGCATGGTGAGAGTCCTGGCCACACCCAAGGACTCACAGGAAAAAAAAATATGCACGAGCATTTTGTGGGGCTGCAGGACTCCATTAAGTAAAGAAAACAAATGCATCTTCTTTTATGGCATTTTTACCTGTGATCCTAAATTGTAAGATTACTTTTATATCTTTTATATATGTCCGAAATCGTTTGAGAGAGAGAAAAAGGGTATTTACAGCCACAACCAAAAAAATCCTGAGAGAGATTTGCATTTACGATTCGAAGGAATTCCTAGAACAATTAAACTCCTCTTGTGTCCTGAAAGGGGTTTATCCACAATCATAAACACGTAATGAATTCAGAAATCTTTATGCATAAGTGTCTACATAAACAGACAAACAATGACGGGTTTAAAGGAATGTAAAAGGATAATGAATGCTAGGTGCAAATCACAATGGAATGTATGTATAATCTCGAAAGGGCTGGACCCTATGAAGCGCTTGTAAGCCCAGGTATAACTAGAAACAGCCCTCACCCCCCCCCCCCCACGCCACGCCACCGCCACACCACATACCCCGAGGCCCAGGCAGAAAAAGAGCCTCCTTTGGGTGAAGTCAAACTCAGATTAAAAAGCATTGGGTCTGTTTGAACTTGGACTTCGAAATTCTCTGTGCTCCGATCTTTAGTATGAAAAACGGAGGGCGAGGTTATCATTTTTGCCTGATTGATATTTATTTAGACTCATCTTAATAATCCTTTGAACCAACGGAGAAGCTCAAAATGAGAGGAACGAGTGACTGTGCATTTAAATGTGTCACTGGACCGTGTCCGCACATACGAGCTTGGTCTCTTACACTGCTGAATAGAACGAGAAATATGAATAAAAACAAATTAGCATTAGACGCCCAGATCAGGAAAAAAAATGTTAATGGCATGAAAGAAAAAAAAAGATTTATAATTACGAATACCAAGACAAGTCTGAACCACACCCAGAGATACTCTCAACAGGTAAACTACAGCCTACATCCCCCTCCCCCCCCCTTCCCCAGCAGTGTAGCACCACCTGTAGGTTCCAGCGCAGGACCGCAGCCCAATATGGAAGTCCTCGCCTCTAAATGGGCCAGCTGACACAGCAGGTACATCCTGTGTGCTGAGGGAGAGGGGGGGGGGAGGACTAGGACCAAAGAGGTTTTTAACGGGAGATAATGGTATGAGGTAAGAGGGATATGGGAAGAGGGCAGTGAAGAGGTTAGATTAAAGAGAATGAGATAGGGATAAGGAGAGGAAGAGAGAGTGAGTGAGAGAGAGAGAAAGAAAGAGAGAGAGAGAGAGAGAGAGAGAGAGAGAGAGAGAGAGAGAGAGAGAGAGAGAGAGAGAGAGAGAGAGAGAGAGAGAGAGAAAGGTACACAGCAAGCGAAAAAAAAAGCTCAGCAAAATATAACATCTTGAAATAAACTCTTAAACGACCCCCCCCCCCTTTCAAATCTAAACTAGAGCATTTTCAATCTACGTATATCACTTGAAAG
>NW_028234406.1:35401599-35424099 GCF_977035675.1 Penaeus japonicus | reverse complement strand
GCCTCTCCGTCCCTGCGACACTCGGGCCGCACGTAGCTGCTGCCTCGTAAGCCATACCTTCGTGGACGCCAGCAGCCCGCCCTTTCACGAATTCTTCAGAACTCAAAGAGCTCACGTCTTCCCATGGCGTTTGTTGCTAAGATTCCCTCTTCTCAGCTCCTCTTGGCCTGCATGGCATACACAAGGACGTCTTCACATCCCCTTCACCGGGACCCATACCACCGCCTCCACTCCTGAACTTCGGTGCATCTGTCCTGAATGTTCGGAGTGTCTTCCCAAGTATCTCGCGCATGCCGGTCCGACCGCATGTGTCACCTGCGGCCACCAAGCATCATCTGCAGGCAAGGAAGCTCAGTCACACGAGCGACCTTGGCCGGGCGCGGAGAACCTGCCTCTCGGCCGTAGGGCATCCATACCGACATGGAAGTTACTAGGCAGAGTTTCTTCCACTGGACGCGTATAAACATCGCACGGCAGGTGTTTCTCATGTCCCAGCACACCTTCGACGCGACTTCCTCTTCCTCTCTCAGTATGAGGCTTCGAGGGGGTGGCAAGCGCTCCTGTGGGCGCCTCCCTTTCCTGCGTTACCTTGATGTGTCGTCTGATACAGGTGAGTTTGGCGAATACCCATGTATTTGCACTTCAGTCTTCAAGTCGGTTTTACGCTTACTATTAGTGGTTAAGATTTACAGTTGGAAGTTCGTAATTTCTAAGTATGATTGTCAAGATTCGAGTTCAGGCGTAGTATGGTTATCAAAGAAATAGCATTAAAACATCAGACCAAGTACAGAACGTGTCGTGTTTTTCATGCATTATGTCATCGAGTAACAACCCGAATATAATCATCAGCTGACTCCACCGGCGATCAAATGACATTCTCATGACCGTTTCATGACCGGTTATGACCGCCAGGTGTCATGCAGTGAGAGATCACATGAGATTCTTCTGCTTGATTATTCCTATATGCAATTTCCTGGTGTGTTTTTTTAATGTTGGTGGCACTCCTTTCGTAACTAATTTTAAACGTCAGACTCTGCTAAAGTACAGATGATCACGACGTCTGTGTTTGTAAATAAGATTTCATACTCTGCAACTTTGCAGAATTATGGTCTTGTCATGGATATTTTCATGTACCTGATCTCTGCCCCCGTTCATGACCTGCGAACCTGACCTCTGGCCCCGGGCTCAGAGTCTCCCGTGCCCCCAGGCCCCTGTGATTCGTGACAAGTGTAGGTCTGCACGTCGGGCCCAGAGACCAGCTGTGGGTTATCGTGACTGGCTTGATTCCCTCAACTCTCATGTCTCGCGACGCGGCTTCACGTGCCTTTATGCACGGACTCGCCAGAGCCTCTGAATTCGGTGACGCCTCAAGGTCACGCCGGTTCCTTCCCAGCCAATTAGAGCCGCTGTAATTGTCCTCTTATTTAGGCTAATAATCCCCAGACCTTCCAGACCTCACGGTGAAATTGGAAGGTCATTAAATCCCGCGACGCACTCGCCCTACGCCTAATATGGGCGCCCGGCTTTTTTCCTTCTTGTTTTAGGGGCGGGCGGGGGAGTACGGGGATGGGGAGGGGAGGGAGGGAGGGGGTACGGTCTTGATCAACACCTCTTCTCCCTCGAGGTGAGTCACCCTTGACCGGTCCGCGCAACGTGCGTGATCCTCGCCCTCTCGCAAGACTCAAGGAACACGCATTCACGCTCGCCGTCCTTGCTAAGTTGAGTATTTAAACCCGTGACTCAGCAGGAGGAGCGGGTGAGTCAGCCACCCATAAAGGTGCTGGAGCTACAACAGCTGGTGGCGGTGGGGCCGTGGGCGCGGTGTGGGCGCGGGGAGGGAGGCTCGGCTGTGTGAACTTGGGCGTAGGCGCTGCAGATCACAGGGCGGGCTAGCCGAGCTGGGGGAGGGGGAGGGGCGGGGGTAGGGCTGTAGATATGTAGTGGGTCGCTGTATTATGTCCAGTTACATGTAGTAGTCATTACGTCAACATGCTCTTGTTATCTACAGTGATGCTGCATCTTGCTTTCTGTAATGTTGCCATAGTATATTCTCATGTTGCAGATGCTTCATCCATACTTGCAAATTCGTCGTTTTTCTGATCTTATTCAACACAAGATTTTGTCTCCTTTTATCCCTAAGGATGATTGGTCCCTTGAATACTGAAGGATTAGTAAACCTTAAAGAGGGTTATCTAATATGACTGTAGATATAAGGCAACGTGGGCGGCGCGAGGTGAGAGTTTTGGTCAGGGGCGTGGGCGTCTGTGGGCGTAAGTGCGGACGTCAAGGCTGTTGGCTCTCTCCTCTGCTAAGTATGGGGTTTACATCACTCACAGAGCCCAAATTTCACTGCGTAAGAAGGCGAAAGTTCTGCCCGAAAACTGTGTAAAACTCGTAACCAGCCTCTTTTAAACTGATTACCATATGGATTCTGTGATGTTATGCCAAAGATTCCATTTAATATTAGTTTCATCTTCATACGTTTCCGCCGCACGTCGAACCGTCTCTAAATACATGTGTGATACGGAGCAGAATCGTCTGCTGTCTAGAACCACGTGATAAACTTTGATCAGGTGATGCGGGCAATCATATTATTATTAGCGCTCCCTGCAGTAAGGAGCGCAAGCCAGTGCGTTTTTGTTGTTGTTACGCACTCATACTATGGCACTGGCTTCCTGTCTCGCTGCTCCTGTAGTTATTGCTTCTTCCCCTCCGCTTACCGTGGTTGCTTATCTGGCATATATTTGGTTCCCATTAGCTCGCGAGGCTAAATATAGTCATCCTTGCTCTTTATTTAGTAACAGCGTTTCTTCATATTACCTCTTTGCCCCGGATTATGAATACACATTATGTCACTCGGGGCAGCTGAGCATCAAAGGTTTATTATAGTAACAAGTCGCCCATACTTTTATTAGCAGTCACTCACTGGTTTTACAGCCGGTTGCTTATTATAGCTTTTCAGTCGACGTCAGTATCACTATCTATGTATATATGTATATATGTATATATATATATATATATATATATATATATATATATGAATAGGTAAATACTGATATAGATATATATTATGTTATTTTATATTACTGAGCTACAGCACAACCGTCCCGATCACATTGGCCATGTGGTGCACCTGTTCATTGCGTGTGTGCACAGGTGTAGGTGATGGATGGGTGGCACTTTGAACATGTTTCCTTCATAGGCACCAAGTTACCTATTTTAGTGTGCCAACTGGCCGATATGAGCGCGACCAGCACGCCCCTCCGCCGGCGCCAGCAGGTTCTCTTTTCGGGCGGCGCAGACGTGAGTTTTGCCTAATGGTCGGGACACACGACGTCTTAAAGATCAGACACGTCATCGCGACGAGCTGAGTCACGGCCGAGAGATGCCCAAGGCATCAACCTGGGCTGAGGCTTGTGACATCTGGGCATTTAATTCCTCTTTTCCGTCACGCGGCGAGTCGTGCCTCCGCCATTCCACGAGAGTCGCCTCCTTCTCGATCCTCAGTAACTGACTCCTCCGCCCATCCTCCGTCGCCTCCTCGCCTCCTCGCCTCCCTGTGCGCGGTACATCTTACATCTTACGTAGATCGAGCGACAAGAATAAGGCCAGTCTTGGCGTCACGAACAGCACGAAAAAGCTCTTCATTTCGTGACGACTTAACGACGAACGCTTTTTTGACGTCACGTGACAAGACGACAGAGCAGCGAGCCCGTGTCTACTATAATTAAACCGACCTCAATAACGAGGAAGGGATGACACCTGTTACCGCAACTCCGGTCGTGTGTGCGTGTGTGTGTGTGTGTATGTGTGTGTGTGTGTGTGTGTGTGTGTGTGTGTGTGTGTGTGTGTGTGTGTGTGTGTGTGTGTGTGTGTGTGCGCCGATATGTACATTCAATATGTATGCTTGTATAGGTGTACGCAAGTTTGCATGTGTGAGTGTATTGTGCTCATATACACGTATTTCCACCCGCCGCGCCACACAACGCCCTCCTTTCGCCTCCATATCCCGGATGTTCCGCCTTAGTGGACCATACCGCACCTCCCTGTCTGTCCTCGCAAGTTTTTTTTCCCTCCCTTCATCCTCATATCCTTCGCCGCCAAACTCTCACGTCCTTCGCTGTCCCAGGACGTCTTTCGCCCCGACGGTTCCTGAGCCTTCCCCCAGCTGACTCCTCCGCCGATCCCCCCCCAACCTCCCTTTCCGGAACGCCGGCCTCCCTGGCAGTCCTATGAACCGGTCCGTAGGCCAGGTGGGTCCAGGGCCGCCTTTATCCATACCCAGCTCCCCGGCTGCTCATCCACTCCGCGCCACCCCTGGCATCCACTCCCGCGACCGACGCCTTGTACTCCACCCACTCGTCTTGACCACGTAAAATCCACTCCAACTTCAGTCTTCAACAGATCTTCAGAGCAGAGAGAGAAGGGGGGGAGAGGGAGAGGGTGAGGGTGAGGGTGAGGGTGTGAGAGAGGGAGAGGGAGAGGGAGAGGGAGAGGGAGAGGGAGAGGGAGAGAGAGAGAGAGATAGCAAGAAAAAATCGTAACATGCAAGAGTCGACATCGGATATACATTCAGAAGACCCTATCGAATCAGAAATAGACATGGGAACTTGGTAAAAGAAAGAAAAAGAAAAAAAAGAAACGAAAAAAGTACACTTCATTAGTCACGAGGTTCTTTAGCTAACGGTTTCCACTTGGCTCATCACCAGCAATTTCCTTTTTTGTATATTATTCCCTTTTTTTCCCCCCCGCACGCGAAGTCTCATGACCAAGCTCCTTTACCGCTAGGCCGTGCGAGGCGCCGCGGGGAGAACGTCGTCGTACGATTATTTTTCGATCCTTCTTCGCCCTGGCTGTCTGTTGCTAGGAGAACCTCTCTCGCTGTCTCGGGATCGGGGACTCGGGCGATGAGAAGCGGCTTTTGGGATCCGTTGGGAGTGACCTAGTTTGGGGAATGTGTTTTAGTTTGTTTGGGTTAGTACTTATGGAGAGGGGGTCGGAGAGGTGTTGTAATGGGATAGTAAAGAGGCTTGTAGAAATGCGTGCGTGTGTTGCTAATGTTGCATTATAAAAAGGGGACACGAAGAATCTCTCGCTCTCTCATTCCCTTCCTTTCGTTCTCCTTTCTTTCTTTCTTTCTTTTTACTCCTTTTTCTAATTCTGTCTCTTTCTCGCTGTCCTTCTCTCTCTCTCTCTCTCTCTCTCTCTCTCTCTCTCTCTCTCTCTCTCTCTCTCTCTCTCTCTCTCTCTCTCTCTCTCTCTCTCTCTCTCTCTCTCTCTCTCTCTCTCTCTCTCCCCTCTCCCCCTCTCCCTCTCTCTTTCTCTCTCTCTCTCTGTGGTCAAGTCTGGCGTGCGTGTGTATATATAAGTGGTGACTCACTCGAGCTGTGAGCGGTGACCCCATGACAGCAAGAACACCTTTGCCGCTAACTGTGTAGATGTTTCTTCTTCATCTTTGGTAATTGACAATCTCCTAAGGACACTATGGTCGGATCCATCTACTTGAGATGATGACCACAAGGGAGCGTAATTCGGACGAGCAAATTAAGATTCTATAAGACATTATCAACCAGGACTTGCGAGGAAGCCACTTGAATATTGGTGTGTTATGACGTCATGTAAACTGGCTACCCCCTCCCCTCCCCCTCCCTCTCACAGCCGGACGGAGTAAACAAACACTCCGCAGACAGAGCGAAGGGGAGATGGATACACAGATAGATGGTTGGATAGTTCGTTTGTTGGTGTGTTAATTACTGTATATATGTGTGTATGTATATATATATATATATATATATATATATATATATATATATATATATATATATATATATATATATATATCATATCTATATCACTATATATATATATATATATATATATATATATATATACACACACACATATATATATATATATATCACACACACACATACACACATACACATATATATATGCATTCATACATACATATGTATGTGTGTGTGTGTGCACATATATACATATATATATATATATATATATATATATATATATATATATATATATATATATATATATATATACATATATACACACATATATATATATAGTGAGAGAGAGAGAGAGAGAGCCTTCCAGTACTACGGCCCCAAGTTTCTGGCGAGGCCCAATATGGACAAGGCCGTGTCGTATTTCTTCAGCTTCTCTTTCTTCTCCTTGCACATTGTTCCTTGTCCTCCGACGATCAGCAGGGAATGCAACTGCAGGGTCGGCTGTCTGATGCGCAGAGCACCGAGAGAGAGAGAGAGAGAGAGAGAGAGAGAGAGAGAGAGAGAGAGAGAGAGAGAGAGAGAGAGAGAGAGAGAGAGAGAGAGAGAGAGAGAGAGAGAGAGAGACAGCGCCGTGGAAGTACATCTGCCACCCGATGTAACAACCTCATCAAGTTGCCAAACCAATCGGCTTTTTTCTCGAAGCCCGTTTATCCGGCCATATCCGGCGGCGGGTCCGACCAAGCAGGTGGATGGTGGAGGCGCTGACCGTATATGTAACGTAGTGTGTGTGTGAGTTTCGGGCGTGCACGCCACCGCAGTCATATAAGGTGAGGGGGCGGGTCTGGTCCCGCCTCTGACGTCACCGGCTGAGAATGCGGCTTTGTTCATTGTTCAGTCCGTGTTCTTCAACTTCCATGCTTCCTTGCTTCCTGGGTTTTACTTCCCCCTTTTCTTCTTCCTTCCTTTCTTGCTCTGCTGTTCATTTTCATGTTCATTTTTTCATTTACCGTTCGAGAGATCTTCCTTCTCGCCTTCGCTCTCGCCGTTTCATTCTCGAGGTTTTTCATTTTCTTCGTTTTCGAGTTTCTGCTCTTCCATCGTCATCCGTCCTTCTTAGCTTGTCTTTTTAGTCTTCATTTCCTACTTGTCTCAGTTTTTTTTCAACAAGATTTGATTTATCGAATTTCTTATTCTCCGATCATATTTTTTAGTTTATTTTTTATTTGATTTATTTAAATGTTCATTCGTTTAATGATCATGATTTTCCGACATTTCGTGTATGTTTCGTTGCGCACATAAGAGAGAAAGCAGTAAAGATCTTTCGTAAGGGTGATTGTATTACTAAAATGGTACAATGAAATTAATTAGATTGAATTGAATAAGCAGGAAATGGCTCGTACAAATAAGGCATAGATATACAAGATGGAGAATGTATAATTTAGCATCTAAATTGACAGTCCGTATTGATAACATGACACAATGATATAAACAGAACACATTCGTACACCGTTCTCTCTCTCTGTTGATAAAGTTGTCAATGTAAATCTCTCTCTCTCTCTCTCTCTCTCTCTCTCTCTCTCTCTCTCTCTCTCTCTCTCTCTCTCTCTCTCTCTCTCTCTCTCTCTCTCTCTCTCTCTCTCTCTCTCTCTCTCTCTTTCTCTCCCTCCCTCCCTCTTTCTCCTCCTCTTTTTCTCTCTCTTTCCCCTTTTCTTGCGTGTGCATGTGTAAATTTTTTGCAAGCTGTTAAATTTCTTTTTTTTTCACAACCTCACCTCAAGTAGCATATCCTTTGTAATTTCCATGGTTTGCTTGCCGAGTTTGCGGTGACTCCCGGCCACAATATATGTTCTTTATTTTTTCCATATATATATATATATATATATATATATATATATATATACTTTTTGGGTTGTTTTTTTTTGTCGGTGTGCGTGTGTGCGTAAATACGTGCGTGTTGGCGAAATAAGGGAATGTTCAGTTTGTCTGGAAAGGGAAGAGAAGGTGTACATTTATACATTCCAGAAATATGATTGAAGGTTACAGCCCCCCCCCCTCCCCTCCCCCCGCGCCTGTCTGCTCCTTGCCCCCCCCCCCCACCCTCTCCCTCTCCCCAAACCGCCATAACCACATCTCCCTGGCCCTTGCCCTTCTACCCCCCCCCTCCTCCCTCTTTCACCCCAACAATACTCCGGCGATGCTCCCCGCCGGGTGAATGCGAGAGGTCAGAGGTCGGGGTCACGGGGCACCACCACGTGACCTAGGAGGGAGAGGGAGGAAGAGGAGCAGGAGGAGGAGGGGTTGGGGGGTTGACAGAGGGGGAGGGAGAGGGGGGACTGAGGTGGAGTGGGGGGGGGGGGAGGGAGTGAAGGTGAAGGACAAAGAAAAGGAATCACGAATCCGAAAGGTCTCTTTGCTTTTTTTTTTGAACCTTTTATCTAGCTCTTTGTATAGACGGGGGTCGCCCTCCACTCGCGCGAGACTGTTAAGATCTCTGAGAAAGAGAGAAAGAGAGAAAGAGAGAGAGAGAGAGAGAGAGAGAGAGAGAGAGAGAGAGAGAGAGAGAGAGAGAGAGAGAGAGAGAGAGAGAGAGAGAGAGAGAGAGAGAGAGAGAGAGAGAGAGAGAGAGAGAGAGAGAGAGAGAGAGAGAGAGAGAGAGAGAGAGAGAGAGACTGTTAAGATCTCTGAGAAAGAGAGAAAGAGAGAGAGAGAGAGAGAGAGAGAGAGAGAGAGAGAGAGAGAGAGAGAGAGAGAGAGAGAGAGAGAGAGAGAGAGAGAGAGAGAGAGAGAGAGAGAGAGTTCGGGTGGAATTCAACCGTAGGCGTAGACCACCATAGAACAGGGAAGAGAATTACAGCCTGTGAGTTAAAGCGTCCGTTCAGTGGTAGGGATGAATGCATGAATATGGTAATTGTGGCTGAATATGGTTGAGTCTACAGGTTACCAAGGAGGCTCGGTCGGCGACGGAAGATGAATGGGAGGCTTATGGGTGGCCTCGCTTCGAGAGAGAGGGAGTGAGAGAGGGAGATAGATAGATAGATAGATAGATAGATACATAGATAGAGAGATAGATAGATAGATAGATAGACAGACAGAGGAACAAATAAACAGACAGATAGAGAGATAGATGGAGAGAGAGAGAGAGAGAGAGAGAGAGAGAGAGAGAGAGAGAGAGAGAGAGAGAGAGAGAGAGAGAGAGAGAGAGAGAGAGAGAGAGATGTTAGTTGATTCTTCGATAAATTGGCTGCTTCCGGCGTCGAGAAGATGAAGCGCACGCCCCGTTGTCTCCTCTGAAGAGTTTCCATGTAAAGTAAGAGCGAAGAAAAAATTCCTCGCAAGAGTCAGGAAGGAAATTGTTACGAACCACAACTCTAGAGGCACAGAACCACACATGAAGAAAAAAAAAACATACAAAGACAGAACGAAAGAAAAAAACAAATAAAACAAGAAGAATAACTCAAGCTTAGGCCCGGAGAACAAGTTATACGTCGGCGAGCAATTCAGAAGGCGATGCAGTAACTCCGCTGTCCGGTACGCCACCGCCACCCACGTCTTTCTTAGAGTTGCCATGTTCCCGATCTCCTCTGAGGGCGTTCATTTTATCGGGTTTCGGGGTATCGAGAGGAAAGAGCAACATAGGGATCGAGCGAGGGTGGAAGAGGCGTGTGCGTACGAGGAAGTGAAATAAGAGAAGCAGTAGGACTAGTGTGCGTGTTTCTTCCCCCCATGTCTCCCAGCCTGGGCCGCCAGGTCTGACCTGTCTGATACGGGACACACCAAATAAGCCTCACCGAGAACATATAATAAACTTCATATCACGTTTGGTGTAGGGTTTCTGATAGTCACCTGACTAGCCCATCAGGGAGTTAGCCATACAAGGGTCTCAGGACTAAGGAGGAGGTTGGGGTGGGAGCCACGGAGGTGTTTAGAGGTGGGGGCGGGGCCGAGGGGGGGGGGGCGCTGTTGCAGACGCGTCGTGACGGGGCCGAGGAAGGAGCACCAGGACACTGGTCGCCTGGGATACGCCATCTGGGAAGGGAAAGGAGAAGTAGCCGCTCATCCTTGACGTTTAAGATATTTCGGATTGCACTGCCATTGTGTTCGAGAAAGGATGTTGCTTTAGTCGCGGAGGAGGACTCGGTGAGGATCCCTGGGCCCTCATGTGAGTCGTCCGCGCGCCAGGTGTTGGGGATGCTGCTGGTAACGCGATAAATGGGACAGCTTTGACGTGTCTTTATCCTGCAGCATCTGGGCGGTCGACATCGTCAACTTCAGGCGCCTCCGCATCAGGGCCTATAAACTACCGCCCAACAAAAGCCCAGAGGATATCACACGTGTAAAAAAGAAATAAAACCAATTAAGGAAAACGTACAATCTGGGATGAATCATGGCATGGGTAGAATGAGCAGAAATAGTGGAATCGCACTGGCAAGACCCCGTGTAGCACAGATCAGCGGCAGGAGTACTCTCGGAGCACGAGGAGCCGCTCTCTGTCGGCCGCGCGTGTGTATTCAAGCCGGAAAAGTCATTAGCAGACGGCATCGGGCTGCCTTTCCTCCGCACAGGTAGCCTCGCCGTCGCCCATGAAATATCCTTGTCTTACGTGTGTGTTTGTTTCGCAGATGTATATATATATGTGTGTGTGTGTGTGTGTGTGTGTGTGTGTGTGTGTGTGTGTGTGTGTGTGTGTGTGTGTATGTGTGTGTGTGTGTACATGTACATACATACATGTGTTGTACGTGTGTGTGTGTGTGTGTGTGTGTGTGTGTGTGTGTGTGTGTATGTATGTGTGTGTGTGTGTGTGTGTGTGTTTGTGTTGTCTCTCTCTCTCTCTCTCTCTCTCTCTCTCTCTCTCTCTCTCTCTATATATATATATATATATATGTATATATATATGTATATATATATATATATATATATATATATATATATATATATACACACACATACACATATATACACTGTTTATGTATGTATATATGTATGAAACATCAAGAGAGAGAGGCCTAAAAAAGCATGGGTACGCAGACTAGAAGCAAGAAAGAAAGAAAGAAAGAACGAGAGTGAAAGATGATCGCAAAGTTAAGTCGGAGAACAGAAGACCTTTTTAGTTCATGAAACACAGTCGCTGGTTGTGGAAGAGCGAGTCGTCGATTGGGCGTTAGTATAGGAATGGCTCTGCAAAAGGGGCGAAAAGAGAGCGAATAGAAGGAGAGAGGGAGTGATGAAGGTGAGAGGACGAGAGACAGGAGGAGGAGGTGAGAGGGAGAAGAGAAGTGAGGGGGTGAAGGAGAGGTCAAGGTGAGAGGATGAAAGAAAGGAAGAGAGAGGGCGAGGGAAATAAATAGAGGAAAGGGAGAAGGGAAGGCGAAGGACTGAGGATGGGAAAAAGAGAGAGAGAGCGAGAGTTGAGGGAAATGAGGCGAGGGAAAGGAAGAGGTGAAGGAAAGGTGAAGGAGAGAAGGTGAAGGAAAGGTGAAAGAAGAGTGTGGGAAAGAGGGGGGGATAACGAGGGAGAGCGTAAGAGGATAGGAGTCTTTTCCTCCTCGCATTATAGGAGAAAAAGAGCCACTAGTGTCATGCAGCGAAATAAGATTATAGCTTTTTGGCACAGAGTCATGATTTCAAAAGAGATAGAGCGTGAAAGTAGGCATGGTCGTTATTCAACAACAAAAGAAACTGACACGATAATGGTTTAGAATTAGAGAAACATCGAAACGAAACAAAAATATTGGTGAAAGAAAAGGGAGGCATTGGGCATGCGAGAGTCGTGCGTTCGTGAGGGAGGGAGGTGATGGAGCAGGGAGGGAGGGAGGAAGAGGTGGAAGGGGGAGGGAATGGAAGAAAGAGCAGGGGGAGGGGGGTGTAGAGGGCAGACTGTTTCCGGGTCACACGCAGGTGGTTTGACCCGAGGTGAACCCACAGGCTGAAGACGTTGCTCCGGAGAATCACGCGTTGCTCTCTCTCCGTCGAGACAGGAAGCCAGCAGTTAAGGTTAGCTGGGAGGGGGGAGGAGGGGGTCATGGGGGGAGGCATGAGTAGGGGAAACGACGTGCGCTCAGGGCATGAAGGAGGCGACGACGGAAGCGACACGCCCTTGGAGAAGTCAGCTGTAACGAAGCGAAAGTTAAATGGATGGAAGTGTGTAAGTAATGGTGACAACACATCACGACGTAAGGAGGAAGGAAGAAGAGGAGGGGGGAGGAAAAGAGAGATGAAGGAAGAAGACGAGGAGGAAGAGGAGGGCAATCGCGTGCAGAGAGAAGATTGTAGATCAGTCTTAAGTGGCTCCGATTGTCGTAGGGCAAGAGGAGATAGCAAGACTGAAAGGGAAGGACGGAGCAAAAGGTCGAAGACCAAGAACCGAAAACTGTAATGTCGTGCGCGCTGCTGTTAAGACAAAGGTCCTTGCGAACAGAAGATCCTCATACAAACAAAGAAACATTTCACTCATCTTCTACGAATATCCGGGAATATTGTTTACACCGAATTAGGCGCAAAGCAACAATTTCCCCAACCTCAAACTTCAAGACTTCGACAATAGCTTTCCTCTTGCATTCGCGATGCTTAAACACCAGCGGCAGGAGAGAAACTTCCCTCGCAGAACAAATTGAATGCCAGCAATTAACGGCCATAAAATGCGCTGACGGGGCAAAAACTGAACCCTCCAAGGTATATGATAAAGCCCAAGTCCATCAGTGTAACGAACAAAAGCAACGGTTAAGTGAAATGGGTATTACTTTCGAGTGTAATACCCGCGTGCGCCAGGAAACAATAACAGCACCATAACTGACCGAACGGACCCACCACCATAAAGAACAAGCCGGGGAGACGAACCACCCAAGCAGGCACCGCGGAGAACGGGCGCGCCGCATACCCACGTATCGTCCGCGAGCATCTACACGGGAAGACGGATCGGGAGAGACGGCCCAAGGCAAATATTTACCATTCCGGCTGCAGGGCGCGCTAAGAGACACGGGGCGCTGTGGGCGGTGATGTCGTTCTCAGGGAAGTGATGGCATGGGCTGATGTCTTTGTGAGGGAGGGGGTGGCTCAGGTGATGTGAGGGAAGGGATGTATCAGGTGATGTCTCTCTGAGGAAAGTAAGGGCTCAGGTGATGTCTTTGTGAGGGAGGGGATAGTTCAGATGATGTCGTTCTTAGGGAAGTGATGTCTCACTTTCTTGAAGTGTTTTTCATCTGCTGGTAAAGGGACTTCCGGTTTGGTTATTCTTTGAATTGTGAAGAGCCAAATGTCAAGGATGGTGTCTATAGAAATACATAAAATAAAACGAAGTGTGTGTGTGTGTGTGTGCGCGCGTGTGCGTGCGTGTGTGTGTGTGTGTGTGTGTGTGTGTGTGTGTGTGTGTGTGTGTGTGTGTGTGTGTGTGTGTGTGTGTGTGTGTGTGTGTGTGTGTGTGTGTGTGTGTGTGTGTGTGTGTGTGATTGATTTTGTTTATGTGTGCTTGCTTAAGTTTTTTGTTTGTGTTAGAATTCATATAGTCAGGCATTTTGCCTTCAACAATATATAAATGAGAAAACACAAGTGCTGAAGACTGTCACAAATATTTGAATTGGCAAATATAACATGCCAATGTAATCATAACATTTGTCGGCATCTACAGGAAAAAATGTGTAACAATATCAAATTCTAACATTCCAAGGCATACACGAGGCGCAAAGCAGCCTTGTATCAGTAGTGCATGCAGTTTTTTATACTACAGGCAAACGCAGAAACACGTAGGGGGCTCTAACTAACGAGAGTGAGATTCATTCAGCTGAGATCACGAAACCCCTTTCCGGTTACAGGACAAAGTTCGAGCCTTTTACCTTCTCATTCACTATTCATAACGAGATGCGCACTGACGTAACGATAACTTCGTCACTCCATCCGGGACGTGGTCGTTGCGCAGTACGTGATGCGCATTCGAGAACGTTGTAGGTGCAGCCGACTCAGGCAAGCACGGGCCGGCAACAAGGGATTTCGCACGTAAGCAAACCCGGCGCGGTAACGAAGGGAAGGCAGGGCCCGCCGTGTTAAAAGCGCCATTATACACTATTCTAACCAAGCGGCATAGAGTGTAGAAGCGATGCATGTGTGTTATTGTACAAGGCCGAAAACAACGTGTCATTGAGCAGGTCTATGATTCTGTCTTCTGGCAGGTGTCACGCAGTTAAGATGCCCCCCCCCCCGGCCTCCTTTTCCCTTTTGCCGAGACCCGCACATCGGCCTCAAGGGAATGTCCGAATGACGATTTTTCTCCCATGTCTAATCTTCCCTTTCTTTTCCTTGTTATCTCGCGCAATTCAATTTAAAGATGCGGCGTCGGAGGCCTGGCGTAGCCTTTGTTTCACTTCGTTCTGATCTTTTACACGGCCTATCAAGCTTAATGGAATGCCTGAAATAAGTCCTAACCAGCGCGTAGGCCTAATCCCGAGGAGAGGAACCTGCACTTTCATATTCAGTCAAGTGAAACTCAGCATGAGGCCAGCTGAGCAGGTACCTCTGAGCTACAACCACGGGCTTGACAGGTACACTTAGGGCCCGGCCGGGGCGGAGGTGCGATGATGTAGGCGCATTTAGGCGTAGGCCGAGCGAGGAGCCTCGGGCGATCGTGCGGCCGGAGCCTCGGGTAGATGAGGGCGGCTGATTGGGCGGAGTTATGATGACTTTACGAACCCTCGGACTGGGGAGTGTGGCAAGGATTAGGATCACGGGAAGGAATTAGACCCATAGGGAGGATAGGGTTGTGACGCAGATATCCTAGATAGCGGAATGAAATAGAATTTCCTTGCGGGGGCACGAGATGCAGATTCCGGCACCTGATTCCCTTCGCAATAGATAAAATAGAATTAAAGAGAGATTCGGTATTGCTCAAAACAAAGCACAGAGCAATTCCGTCAGCCCTAATGCTAAGAAGGTCGAACTCACGTGTGAGGGTATATTTAACCATGACCGCTGAGATAAACCAGAGGGACACAGCGCAGTGACATGTTCCAGAGACGCCGCTGAACACAGGGGGTCATGAGACAGAGGTGGAGGGTACTCGGCCTTTCATGGAGGATCGAATTGTCAGTGACACAAACCAGACTCGGCTTTCTGATTCGACTTCCGGATAGAAGCCGTGATATCACACTCGAACAGGATTCTGAGGCTGATTTATGTGCGTGTCTGGAAGAGGTTCCCGTTTTGTTTATGAATGTGTTCGCCGAGCTGGATTTTTTTTTCTTATGTTCCGTGAACGCTTACGGGTAGGCTGAGTAAATGATAAGTTGAAGGTATTTTTTGGGAATTTCAGTCGTGTTTCGAAAATGTCGAGATTCTTTTTCACTGGAGTTCAAATCGCGAAGAAATCGAGCATCCGTCGTTCAGTTCAGTGATCTTTTATAGAATCCGCTCTATTCATGCTGCACATGGCTGTTCCTCGCCTGAAGGGAGACTACAACTCATGTCAGTGTGGCATGAATATGAAACAAGCGAAGAGGAGGCGCGGCGAAAATGGAGGAGGAGGAAAAAAGAGGCAGAAGGAGGAAGAAGGAGGAGGAGGAGGAGGAAGGAGGAGGAGGAGGAGGAAGAAGGAGGAAGAGGAGGAGGAGGAGGTGGAGGAGAAGGAAGAAAGAGGAGGAGGAGGAGGAAGGAGAAGGAGGAAGAGGAGGAGGAGGAGGAAGAAAGAGGAGGAGTAGTTCATGTGGACGCGGAGAGGAGATGAAAGGATAACTTTAGGTGTGGTGGTGAACAGGCGCTTGTTGCGAGGATAAAGATACGCCGCCGTGTGCTAAGATGACAATGGCTGACTAGTAGGGAGGAGAGAATCTGGGAAGCGTGGAATGGGAAACGAAAGTGAGAGGGAAGGGGAGAGGGAGTCACAGGGGCCAGTAGAAATCACTAAGAATGTATTTCAAACTTTTTAGGTAATGAAAAACGAAGGGTGAAAAGTTGGGGGAGTGGCTGTAGTGAAGGTGGTGGCAGAGAAGAAGGAGGAGGAGGAGGAGGAGGAGGAGGAGGAGGTGGAGGAGGCGGCGCTAGCAGGCCCACGTCCGGGTTCACGACCTCCCACCCCCCTCCTTCGTTCCCTCCCTCTCTCCTCCCTCTTCCTCACCTCCACCTCTTCGCTCTTCCACCATCACCAGGACCTCCCCCTAAGCCATCTCTACAATCCCCTTCAATAGCATCCGCTGATTCCCCGCCGTTGCACTCGGAGTCATTCCCTTCCACGGCCCTTAAGTCAACCGCAACCACCTGTGTTCCTGAGCCGTGTGTATGCTCTCACGCTCGCCACAACTCACTTCCTTCTGTCGGTCTCGCCTTTCTTTCCTTCTCACCGTCACTCGGTCTAGCGATCCGCTGCCATTCCGCCTACGTATTTCACTCTCGTGCACACCTGCTGGCCGATTAAGCGACCGAAAAAAGGAAGAGAACAAAAGTGAATAAAACAAACGAGAAAGGAAAAGGGGGGGGATCTCACTCACACGAGGTGGCTGGGTGGCGCGTGTTAGTAAGCAATAAGTTGGTCTTCCACGGTCCTTGCGAGCGCCTCTCCCTCTTCCCAGCCTCGGCGACGCTGTAGGGCCGGCGGGCACCGGAGCGGCCCGACCATCAAGATCACCGTATGCACGAATTGCTGCGATAAGCGGGCGGATGGGCGGGCTCACACGACCCACGAGCAGGGGAGTCATGGCGAGACCTTCGATCACCTGCTCGATAAAGGACTCTGCAACTAGCTTTGCTCTCTGACCGATTCGATGGCTTTGAGGAATCGGAGAAAACATCATGTAAATGGAAGTCACGTGCTTCGTCGAATATCGTATGCGCGTAGAAAGACTCTCGCGGGTTTAATGGAGCGAGTTACAAATACCTGACACGGATCTCCGCCTCCGGACGCCCGCCCCGAGAGGAGGGTCGCTCCCTTTGTTCGCATAGAGTCCCGAGATGTACTTTGTGGTACATGGAGCTGGTTCGGTACCCGGTCCTTTTAGCGTGTCCAGGGTACGTTTGGGTGGAAGCGAGCCGCCCGGCCGTCCGGGAGGGTGCCGGACATTCCCCAAGGACGACAACCAAAGCGCGGGCAAGCTTGGCCCTTAAGCAGGTTCGCCGGCGTCCGTTTCACGCGCAGGATGCTGGGCCTTCGCTTTTCTCCGTGGCTTCAAGATGTCTGTGTTGCTAGTCTCTCTCTCTCTCTCTCTCTCTCTCTCTCTCTCTCTCTCTCTCTCTCTCTCTCTCTCTCTCTCTCTCTCTCTCTCTCTCTCTCTCTCTCTCTCTCTCTTTTGCTTCCTTCTATCTATCTATCTATCCATCTATCTGTCTATTTATCTATCTATAGATCTATATATCTATCTATCCATCTATCTATCTATCTATCTATCTGTATATATATATATATATTTATATATATATATATGTATGTATCTTTCTCTCTTGCTTTCTCATTCTTGAAGATATAGATTTTAATTTTCTTCGTAATCATTAATTTCGTCGTCGCCTTCAAATGATTTAACATATCGATCCTTATCGCCATTAATTCTGAATATTAAAACTTGTTTGAATCATGAATTAATATTCCGTTTTCTTGCCGTTCTGTAATTCGCCCCCCCTCCTCCTCCTCCCCCTCCCCCACTCCCCGACGATCCAAACTACAAACGCCTTCGGGAGCCGTTCATGTAGTTCTTCCTTCTTGCTTTCCGCAGTGTCTCGGCTGCCTTGTGCTCCGTGGCCCGCCCAGCCGCGTGGCCTCTCGGGATGTTGTTCCCCGTTCGGAATTTTCTCAAGTGTGGTGTCGTCCTCACCCCGAGGGCGCGTCTCACCTTCCTGTGCCCTTCCTCACGTAGCGCCTTTGTGCTCTTCCAAAGAGTCTCGGACGGCCGGGTATAACCTCGTAGGCACGACTCACCACGAGCAGGGAAAGCCTCGTGCAGGTCACAGATGCAACTACCTCGAAAAAAAGTTGAGGGTGGGGGTCTTAACTCCTGGCGTGCGGGTCACACAAGCACCATGCACGTGTATGGATGTTTTTAGGTTAACAGACTTATAAACGAATAACACACACACACACACACACACACACACACACACACACACACACACACACACACACACACACACACACACACACACACACACACACACACACACACACGCACACGCAGTTATTTAGTTAACAATAGAGGTATTCGAAAGCGTAACACTGATTTCTCATGCGTAACATCCCTCACACTTGTAACTTTAAAGCTACAATACCAAGGTGCGGCTCGGATCTGATTTGAGAGTTCGGATACTTTTTATTAGAGAGAGAGAGAAGGATAGGAAGGGAGAAGAAGAAGAGAAGGCGAGGGTGATGATAAGTAGGCACAAAGAAAGAGAGAAAGAAATGTGGGAGAAAATTTAGAGAAATCTATTTATGTGTGGCTCTGTCTATGTACGTGTGTGCGTGTGTGTGTGTGTGTGTGTGTGTGTGTGTGTGTGTGTGTGTGTGTGTGTGTGTGTGTGTGTGTGTGTGTGTGCAGAGGGAGAGGGAGGGGGAAGGCCGTATCGTGAGCAGGTCGCCGCCCCGCCCCTCGCCCGGCAGGTCTGAGAAGGGATCGAGGTTGCAGGTCACTCCGTCAAGTTCCCACGATACCTTCCCACGACTCTGCAGCGCGAGGCGACGGAGGGCTCGAACGCCGCTGCTAGTTGGCGAGGAAGAAGGGATCCAATCAGGGCGTGAGTGCCCGTCATTGCCGCGAAATACAGGGCAGCTCCAGACAAAGCTGTTACAGCTGTCACAGGAATATTGTAGTTTTATAGGACAAAGAATAGTATATTTATAAACGACACACACACACACACACACACACACACACACACACACACACACACACACACACACACACACACACACACACACACACACACACACACACACACACAAACGTGTGCATGTATATCTACAAGCACTGAGCGCACATAATGAGGAGCCCCTGATTAACGGGCCTCATCCTCCCGGACCGGCATGGGATGACGAAGCTCCAGCATTCCGGCGAACCGGTAGAATGCATTATTTAGTATCGAGTCCTTCGGCGAGACCTTGCCGAGGCGGTCGACCCCCGCGACACGCCGGAGGAATGTGGCACCGCCGCGCCGAGATCGCGAGGCAGGCGGCGCTCTCTGCCGGCGTTGCGCTCCGCTAAAACGGCCGTTTTATGACTCACTTGTCTTCTATCAGAGAAGCCGGCCACCCGTATCTCGTTTTGTTTTCGGAAACAAAGAGCTTTGTACTACCGCGGGGTGGTGGATAGAGCGAGACGGCCGACCGACCGACAACGACAGCCGTTCATTTCTAGAATCTTTTCTTTTCGGTTTTATTCATATTCTCTCATGCTATCCTCAAGATCTGCTTGTCTACCATTACGACGCAGCGCCTTCCCCGCCACAAACACTTCAAATACCCCCCTCTTCACCCCTCCCCCCCAAGGGCCTCCCCCTCTCGCGTCCGCTCTCACGACCTCTCTCTCGCCGTCGTGACGGATAGCCCTCCCCCTCCCCCCTCCCCCAAGCTCTTTCCACCCTCTCTCTCACTCGCTCTGGCCCTCCTAGGCCTACCTGCGGCTAGGTGGGCGGGGCACGAGGTTAAAGGTCTTCAAATTTCGACGTCAGGGAAAGGATGGATGAGAAATGAGTTATTGACGGCGCTCTCTCCATCTTTTTCTGACGCCTCTGGTGAGCGTACTTCTTAATCTTTCTCATTTACTTTTCTTTTATCCTTCTTCGAATTCTTCTCTTTTTTTCCATCTTCCTATTATGTTTTCTTCTTTCCTTAGTGTCTTTTCTCCAATGCACTCACGTATCTCTTACTTTCCTCTTTCTTCTTGTCTCCGAACATCATCTTCATTTCCTATTTCGCCTTTCTCTCATCTCAAGCTTTCGTTCCTCATGGACTTCTTCATTTTGTATTCGATATTCCCCCCTCTTGCTATTCTCTTCCCTCCCTTTCTCCACTTCTGACGTATATTCTTCTTCTTCTCTCCTTGACCCTCTCTCCAGCCTTCCCTCCGAGGTCAAGGAGTTTCGACCTTTTCCAGGCTCCCGCGTCGTCGAAAATGCTAATCGGAGAAAATAAGGGTCAGTTTACGGGCGTGTGTACGATACCGACCCGCGCGACTCGGGGTATGAATTTTCATGAAAGTCAATCCGTGTGGCCGCGGGCAAGCCATCAGGTCCGCTTAATTATTTCGAACGCGGAGCTGGAGGACGAGAGCTTATGCGGCCCAACCTGAACCGGCGTCGGGCGGGTGGTGGTGGTGCTCTCTGCTTCTTTTCTCTCTCGTCTTCTTCTTTTTCTGTCTCTGTTTCTTTCTCTCTCTCTCTCTCTTTCTCTCTCTCTCTCTCTCTCTCTCTCTCTCTCTCTCTCTCTCTCTCTCTCTCTCTCTCTCTCTCTCTCTCTCTCTCTCTCTCTCTCTCTCTCTCTCTCTCTCTCTCTCTCTCTCTCTCTCTCTCTTTTTTTCTCTCTCTCTCTCTCTCTCTCTTTCGCTATCTATTTGTCTATCAGTCATCTCTCTCTCTCTCTCTCTCTCTCTCTCTCTCTCTCTCTCTCTCTCTCTCTCTCTCTCTTTCTCTCTCTCTCTCTTTCTCTCTCTCTCTCTCAGAATCGAAGGTATCGATCTTGGTCCTCTACCTAATGGCGCGAAATCCCCATCAACTAGACTCTATAATCTCACACCAAGCCAAGCGTGGCGAGTCTCTCTCGGAATAAGTATTATGGCTACAATTATCTCACCATTTTCTATATTCTGTGCAACGGAGGGGATGTGAGGGAAGATTATGGAGATACTGGACCTCTAGCTGTGATTAATGTCCAGGAAGATGACAGGTGGACATTGATCATATGAAAGACAAAACGGCGAGCGGTATGGTCGGTTGGTTCGTAGAAGGTTTTAGAACTTTCGCCTCAAGTGACTCGGTTGTTGGTGGTGATAGGTGGTCTGAAGGGTAGTTTGCTGTAGCATTTAGTTGTGTTATTCACTTGTTTCTAATTCTGTGCTGTTGTATCGTACTTATACAAAGTTATGGTTTTGTATTGTCGGGGAGAAAAGAACATCAGGTAGATTCATCGTTGGATGTTGGTCAGAATGTCTGAGTGTATGTTGTTTAAGTCTTTGAATTCCTCTCCGGGAAAAGGGACTTCTGGCTTTTAGATAACTCTGTATTCTTTACCAGTAGTATTTCTGAAGATCACACAAGGCCGCTGACAATAAAATAAATTGCAGAGAACGACCAAAAGGAAAGGTAAAGCAAACCGGAGTCTCCTAAGAAAAGAAAAACGAATCCGCAACGTAGAAAAAAGAACCATCGACTAAGCCTCTCAGCACATCATGGAAACTCCTTCATCGCAGTCTGCCTGTGGATCTGTCTTTTTCTGCTTTGCTGCCGGATATTTTATGTGAAGGACGGCAGTAGAGAGAAAGAGATAGATTTCCTGGGACAGTAAACAACGAGGACTTGATGTGTGTGGATTTTTGAAAGGCCTGGATATTTTGAAGACCAGAACATATGTATATATGCATTTTTGAGTATTTTTATATATACATATATTTTTTTTTCTTTCTTTCCTTTTTTGCACCTTTTTCTTGATTTTCCTCCTTTTTGGGCATTGGTTGTTTCGCCCTCTTTTTAAGGCCAGTTGACATTTTTGTTTTGCATTCAGCACGATCTATCCTTAGTTGTTTATGAAAGCATTTGCAGAATGTTTTAATATCTGGTAATAAATTGTTTATGAAAAGAAAGGACGAAGCATTCTGACGTAATTAATTCTTTCTGATTCAGAAGAGCTACGTCAGACGCTTGTGGAATATATTTTGAAAACAATAATAAGTAACATGCTAGGACGGAATTATGTCGTGCTTATATTTAATATTCAATAAGTCATTAACTAATGGTGAAGAAATGCAAGTTTATTAATCTTATTTACTACACATAAACACAAGATTAATTTCCTTGAAGATCAAAATACAACTGTATATCTCAAGTTTGAAGCCTTTTTCCTTCTTTTCTTCGCAATAATAAATAAAACCGTTAAACCTGTTCGTTGTGATGTGTTAGAAGCTGAATGTAAAATATAATATTAACCGGCACATGCTCTACGCTTATCACACATTACTTCGCATAAGATAATCACTTTAGCCGTTCAGGAATAAGGTCTCGAAGCTCTCCGAAGACGCGTTCCCTCGACGGCATTTGAACTCCAAAAGAAGACGAAGTGTAGCGGCCGTGTTATTAGGCAGTACTGTATCATGGTTCTTCCCGCGTGGAATACAAACACACGGTTCTGTATTCAAGGTACATGACACTCCCAGCTGGCCGTGTTGCGGTAAGAGGGTGACCACTGTGCGACGTGTCATTTTGGGAGTTTTTCGTCTGTGGTTGGCGTGTGTTTGGAAGCGGAATTATGTTGTCCTAAACTTTGTCAATATTTTGGGGGGCTTTTTTTTCTTTTCTTTTCTTTTTGATGTTGGTTATTAGTGACTTTTTTGTGGTTCGGTGTTATGTAGGTAGGAAAACTTTGTTCTTTTGTATTTTCGTTCTTTCTTTCTCTCTTTCTTTCTCTCTCTCTCTCTCTCTCTCTCTCTCTCTCTCTCTCTCTCTCTCTCTCTCTCTCTCTCTCTCTCTCTCTCTCTCTCTCTCTCTCTCTCTCTCTCTCTCTCCTCTCTCCTCTCTCCTCTCTCTCTCTCTCTCTCTCTCTCTCTCTCTCTCTCTCTCCCTCCCTCTCTCCCTCTCTCCCTCC
>NW_028234406.1:35384099-35396599 GCF_977035675.1 Penaeus japonicus | reverse complement strand
ATGTAAAAAAACAACAAAAGCCACAAAAAAACTTTTCTTTAGTTAACTTTTGATTGACGCATCATGTCTGCCTTTTCACACTTGGTTTTAGACAAATGCTTGATATCTTGTAGGTTCTACTGTCCATCAGACCCTCAGCCCTAAGGCCACACTGTATAGTCATTACTTCATAATTGCTATAAAAATGGTCTTCCAGTTGTTGATGTTCGGAAATGCGTGGCGAATCATTAGACACAGGTTCCGAATATCAGTAGAAAATGGGAAAAGAAAATGCTGTAGCCAACTTGTTAACAGGAGAACAGTTCTGAGGTGTTACAGATTTAGCTTCAAGTGGGTGGGTGGATGTACAGGTGAATTTAATCTAGAATCATTTTGATGCTTTTACTGTAAAGAGTGTGAAATAAAGTTGTATTACCAAATTATATTTATTATAATCCTGTTATGTTTCTTTTGAGATTTGATTTCTATATCAAGACACAATAAAAAAATCTTTTGGGCTCGGGATTGCGCATTGCGGCAAAAATATATGTTGAATACAAAGTTTGATGTCTCAGAAACACCCTTTGAAAGGGGTTTGATATCAGTGTACCTATTAAGAAGCTAAGTTATTTTTTATGTAAACGTACATTTATGTGAAGAGTTTGTTTGTAGTTCTCTTAGTCCATCAATCATTTTCCCTATTTTGTTTGTTTTTTAGTCACTTGGTTCAACAACAAAGACTAGTTTTCTAGAGAGATTCTCTTCCCCTTCAACATTACACATTCTGCTGAAAGTACAGACCGCTTCGACTGAAAATAAGGCCACTCGAATTGTCTTGTTCTTGATAAGATATTTATTTTCGGGACTTCGAGAGAGATACACCATTTCTCAAGCTTTTGTCCTAATAGGGAACACTGAATACTATAAAGAGTCCAGTTTACACTGTAACACTGTGATAGCAAGTATGTGTGAGAGAGAGAAAGAGAGAGAGTTATCCTTGCTTATCTATGTGGAGTATTATCACCCAAGAGTGAATAGATCTACAATTAGACCGGAGTGACCTATTCTCTCTCTGGCCACACTCACATTTGCCTTTGACTCAGGCACTGCCAGTGATAATGGTTGTATATCCAATCGGTGTGACTCTTATGGTGGTAGACATTTTCATCTTCTATTGACAGAATTCTCAAACTTATGAAACTGAACGTATGCCATAACGTTAAACTCGGAAACTAACGAGACTGTCTAATGTCCCCCCTCAATTCACTCTAATTTATTTAAGGGAAAGACACTAAAACTAATCTCTGGTCTGAGAATTCTGCACACATTCCCACCGCGAGATATTGATGGATAAGTGTCAACATAGGAACTTCTTGGATATAAAGATATGTTACAACTTGGCATATTTGTTTTGTGTAATTCATGCAATGAAGATCGAGACAGCTATTGGAGATTACTGGAACGTCGACCTCGTGGACCTCAGCTTTGATTTTGTCCTCTACAGGAATTCTGATTTTCTCACCGAATGGGAGGCTGACTGTTCATATGGGGGTTGAACACAGTCTAAGAGTTCGTGGATTCTGGAATTCATATTCGTTTCGTGTAGATTTCGTGTAGTCATGGTGAAAGGATAGCTTTGGTTCTTTTTTTCTTAGTTTAGAGGAGGGCCACTCAACTGTTTTGTTTGTCACGTTCCACTGTAAGCAGAGGTTTGGATGAATATTTTACATGCAATCATGAATATAGAACTTACCTGAGTACCGGATAATGAACCCATATGGTTTCAATTCATTCCATATTCACTCTTTGTCTTTCTATGCTAGATATAAAGATAACCTGGATAGGACCTTCATGTCATTTAGTTATATCTTTATCCTTCTGGACCCTGAGGTAGAGCTATAACCCTCGGAAGGTCCGGATTCGCCAGGGCTGTCACTTGAGTAGCCCTGTTTTAGAGAGACTGCACAGGTGATGACCCTTCTGCAGACTCTATAAGCTTTATTTTAGTTGCAGTTGGTAATGTGGTCCTGGTGATCAACCGTTTGATGTGAATGTTAGTCTGAAGAACTTTTTTTGTAGTCAAAGGGTAGTGAGTAGGTAAGATGGACAAAACTCCGCTCAAAACAGTGTCATAAGGTTTCATAAGTGTCTCAGAAATTATTTCAGTCTTCTTTAGTTAAATCATGCTTTTACTATGTGACTTTAAAAAGAAGGGGCGTAAAACAGTTTACATCTATCTTCCAGAATAGATCTCTGTCGTCCTTTGTGACAGAATAAACTTTGTGTTTAAGTGTCTTTATGAAGGTATGGGTGCATGACACACACACGCACACACACACACACACACGCACGGACGAATACCACAGTAGTTATATCTAAAGGTACTGTGTATAGCTGCAGATCACCAGTGCTCTCATATTTCATGTAGAATTTACGAGAGTCTATAGAATATAAAGTTTTATATATTCATTCTTTTCAATTTGGTTAGTTGAATTTGGTGTTTCAAAAGTGCCAATTGATTTTTTTTCAGTCGGACTCCCGCTGGTAATGAACGTCTAATCACTTGTAAATCCATTGATACAACTCTAGCAAGGCGCGATGGTTTATCACATTATACTGTACAGGAAAGGAAAACTTAGAAACCAGATTTTATTTTTTATTCATGATTTTTGTTTCACCAAGATAAGAACAAACTTGATGTTACCAATTGCAGTGTGCAATAAACAAGATCAAGTATATATGACAATGAAGTTTGCTCATTGCATTTACACATTTCAAATCTCAAGAACAACTGCATATATATATATATATATATATATATATATATATATATATATATATATAAATCATTATCATTAAAATGGTTGAAAATATAAGGACAGTGTATTTATCGAATGTTATTATTAATTGCTTTAACATCAACAAATCAGTTTTTTTCCCCCAAGCTAAAAGAAACACATATTCAAAGTACGATATTTTGATATCAAATCACCCCCAACACATCGATCAGAAAAGGCTACACACAGCACTTCCCACAGTTCTAACATCCTGTCACCGCCACAATTCCTCTACTCGTTTACGAACTGCTGCACTTCAATAAACCGCCTCGCTTTACAGCTAAACCACTTGCCATTGTCAACCTTCATCTTCTGGAACGTGATCGTCCTTCTGTTGATTTTGAACTTGATTTTCCTCATTTTCAGCTTCATGCAAAGACTCTGGATGGCAGCAGTCAGCTCTGCCTCGCTGCCTTGTGCCTGGAAGAGAGTGCCATTAGTGCCATCATTCTTGGTACTACTAATGTTACTGTTAATGCTGCTATTGCTACTCTTACTATTGTACTACTGGAGCTGCTACTCCGGTTGTTACTGGTAGTTACCAGCACCGATACTACTATTACTATTACTATTATTCAAAATTATTATCATTGTTATGATGTTACCATCGTTATTATTATCATTATCATTATCACCATCACCACCGTCATTATCATTATCATTATCATCATTATTATCCTTACTATTACTATCATTATTATCATCATCATCTTCATCGTTATCATTATCAGTAATTATTATTGTCTGTTTCTTTATCTACCTATGAACAAATTGACATGCCACTTTATCTGTCTGGATATGCATTAAGTGATTATATGTGGTATATAATCGTAAACAGCTCCACATGCATTAAATTCACTTACATCCACGGAGAATAGCAACTTTTTGCCAGTGATCACTTCAGGGTTATGCCAGTATACATTTCCGATGTTTTGGATCTCGGCCAAGGCTTTATTCTCAAACTGTTGAAAGGAAAGATCACTTGATAAGTCTTCCAGGAAGAGTTATAAGAGTATAGCAAAAGGATATTCATTATTCTGCTGCACTATTTTAGGCTTGATATTTGATTTTCTCTCTCCAAACTCACCGTCGCTTTGTGTTTCTTCACTCCTTTGCTCTTGATGCCTTTGACCCTCATCTTGATCGTCACGCTTGTGGCATTTTCCGGCATGACGAAATCCAAGACGGGGATAACTGTAAACCATTCAGGGTTAGCGATGGCGTTCAGGAGTGATAGAGCGTTTTATTCACCATAGTAAGTGGAAGATTACTGCCCCCCCCCCCCCACACTTTTTATTTTCCTGGATGTTATTCTTTTCCCCCCGACATGCAGAGAAATAGTATGATGAAAAAAGAACTCGAATGGAGGCAGCTACTTACAGTCCGAAAAGCCAACTACGGTTATGTCAGCTGGTGACACACGGCCCTTTAAGGAAAGCCGTAACTTGAGGGCTTTGCCTACTCTGAGGCCATCTATCGTGAAGCTGGACATGTCCCCGTCTTGGACCGTGAACCTGAGAAGAAGAGCTTTCGTAAGGGAGGCAATACAGCGGCCACACGATCTCCTTAAACTTCAGTCAACGGAACATCTCTTAACAATCGCTCCAGATTTACTGAATTTACTGATCTTGAGGGATGGACTTTGGAACAGTGATTCATTTCCAGTCAAATTGTATTACGATACAGTTAAACTCTAGCAGTTTCATAATCTGAATAAATTGCTTACCTCGTATTGCCTTGGAGTCTCGCCCTCCGCCTCGCCTTAACTTCACCTGTTAAGGTTTGGCCCTGAAAGTGTACAGGAATTAATCAGTCATCTTGCTTATTGAGAACTGAAAATGTCTCGATATGTACAACACTGACAACTGTTCTCTTCTTCATGAAACAACTTACGATAAGCATTGAGTCGTCCATGACGTTTCCTGTGTCACTGTCTATAAGGGTGACGTTAAGACTGAAATCCTCATTGATAACGATAAACTCTGGAGCTTCGATCTCCACGTTAACCTTCTTTGGTTCAACACTGTAAAGAAGCATCGATCAGATACAAAGATGAGGCGGAAAAAATTCTGAAATAACAGACACATATAATACATGTAAGCACTTCTGATCATGAATACAGGTGAATTCAAATCATTAAGTGTGTGTGTGTGTGTGTTTGTATATAGTTATGTGTATATATAAGGCACACACACACACACACACACACACACACACACACACACACACACACACACACACACACACACACATATATATATATATACATACATATATATATATATATATACATATATATGCATATATATATACATATATATATATATATATATATATATATATATATATATACATATATACACACACACACATATATATCATATATTATATATATATATATATGTATATATATATATATATATATATATATATATATATATATATATATATATATGCATGTATGTATGTATAATACATCCATACTGATAAGATCGACGAGAAAAAGTCACTCACGTGAAGGGAGTGTCGAGTGAGACCGAGAGCTGAGAAGCGGTGTCCGGGCTCGTGACCATGAAGGACAAGGAGTACCCGGTGCCCGGTTTGCTGACGGCAAGGTTCGTGAATGTGGCCGCCCCGTTCTCGTAGGTCACCGTCGTGTCGCCCATGAGAACCGCAGCGTTGTCGCCGCCGGAGAGGAAGGCCGTCACCATCCATGGTTCCGTCTCGTGGCCCAGCTCGGCGATGGGGTTTCCCTAGAGAGATCCGGGTGAATCCGACTGACTCTGCGTTCTTGTTTATGTCCTACATGGCAAATAAAGAGCAAGTATAATGCAAATGGATCGTGCAACTATTAGGAAAAGGATTTCTTACGTCATCTCCAAGCACGACGAAGACCGGTTGTTGATCAAATTGAGTAAGTGCTTTCACTGTGGCAGGGACTCCTTGCTCTAGGAAGGAGGAGCTGGGCTGTACGTAGACGGAGCCTTCAATGCTCTTGTTAAGTGCCAACAGTTCTTGCTCCTGTTTCAGGTTGCTGTATAAAGTTCCGTTTTCTATGATCTGCTGACCGAATTCGGGCGTTGCGTAGCCTTCTGGTTCCTCGGGTTCTGGTAGTGGTTCAGTAACCTAAGAGGTAAAAAAAAAGTTAAAGATAAGATAAAATAAATCTTCATTTGGAGAGCCTGAGTTGATTTTCTCTTATGTCTTTCATGGTTACAAATGTCTCTTCCCAACTACGAAGGGGGAAACGGAAATCAGATACTTTACCCTCAGTGTTTGAATCGTGAAGTTGCAGACTGGACATGCGCTGGACTGGTAGGTGTTGACAACATTGGACATGATGTGATCCAGATCCTCACGGGTAAGCATTTCTGCCGAAGCCCCGGGGATGGACTCGGTGCTGTTGGGCGAGTTGGTCGGCGGACTCGCGACCTCGAACTGGAGAAAAGGACGTGAAAGGACATTCTATCGGTCTACTCTGTCTCTGTCTATCTGTCTGTCTGTTTCTCTCTCTCTCTCTCTCTCTCTCTCTCTCTATATATATATATATATATATATATATATATATATATATATATATATATATATATATATATCTTTCTCTCTCTCTCTCTCTCGCTCGCTCGCTCGCTCGCTCTCCCTCGCTCTCTCTCGCCTTTTCTCTCGCTTTCTCTCTCCCCTTCTCAACCTTCATTCCCTTCACTGAACAATCCTGACATCCAGTTGCGTGAACAGTTTCCAATACCCCCCTCCCCCCATCCATCCTTGTCACTGGCAACAGAAAGGAAAATGATAATAGAGTACTACTGTCGTCACTCAGCCCAATCGTCTGTTTATCGACGCTGACACTTACCTCTACCTGAACGACCTCCGTGGTGGCTCTCTTCCTCCTCCTTCCCCCTGAGCCTTCCCTGATGATGTTGGTGAATCTGATATTTTCCGGTGCGATGTTCAGCAAGAAGGCCAAGTTCTGGACGAGGTTCTCTTCGTAGAAGTTGTCGGGGTCGACCACGAGGCCCATGCTGAAGACTATGGTGGGTGTCGTTTTAATGTCGATGACTGATCCGCCCCTCAGGACGACGTGCAGGAACTTGGCGTCTTTATCGAAGTAGTTGGCTCCTACGGTCTGTGGTAGAGATTGAAGGACGAATTACATAGGGACAAATTGATGCAAGTAGGATAGCATACCGAATGAAGTGAAACGTGGTTTAACTACATCCTTGGAATTTGTCAAGATATTAGGTTACACAGAATAGGATGAGTGCGACAGGAGAGAGATAGAAAAGATCAAATGAGTTGGTACTTACGTCACTGAGATCTGGTTTGAATGAGTCGTCATTGGGTAGCAGCTGATATTCGCCTGGGTATTTCGAAGGGTCAATGTTGGTCGGCGGAACGAAGGTGTCGTCCACAGATACGTCATATCTTTGCGGTTTCGGGAAGTACAGGCGGAGAAGAACGGCTTCACTGGGATCCGCGTGCAGCAAGTGGAATCGGAGGAGCTGTACCAAGATGTCATGTTAAGCTTTCTAAGAGGGCACTGACTGCTCGGCATAGTATTTGTCAGACTTTTCCTACGATACATATTTAAACATGTTTTCCTTACCGCTGCATTCTAATACTCGTCTCACCTGTGGCGGAGTGCTAGTCATAGCCATTTCGTAGATGTGCCCTGAAGCCACGACAGCGTAGAAGGTGGAGATCCTCTCCTGACAGGTATAGCCGAAGCACCATCCGCGATCCATTGGGCCATTTAGCAGATCCACATAGCCATTCACCCCTGAGATTGAAAGAATGCATCACTCACTGTCTAGCAGTTATAACATTAGAACATTTTCAGAATAGCTATTCAAATCAGTGTTGGAATCTTTCGTTAGTCACTAGTTGAGGCAGATCATGAAGATTATGCATTCGAATTAGCTTACCTGGATTGGCAATGAGACCAATGGGGGACAAGCGACGAATTTCTGTGTCGGAATCCATGCTCTCAATGACCATCATCCGGTGCTTAAAATTCGTGCACTTCCACGCCCGCCACTCCGACATGAGAGTGCAAGAGTTGTCTCGCAAAATTCCTGCCAAACAAACGGAAGATCAATAACTACGACCTTATTTAGGGTAAACTTGATGCTTTTCTCAGGACTGATAGGGTTAACAACGAACAATGAAAATCTCAGTTTTCACAAAATTGTTGTAGGCGGCAAAAATCACCTTTGCCCGGGAACTTTTCAGAGTCTGTGATTACGGAGCCATTTGGGTGTTGCCGAAGAGAAACGGGGATCCTGTAGTCTCCGACTCCACGTCTTTCGTCTCCGTCCCACTCGAACTCGGCCTGCGAGGTGGCGGTTGCACCCGCAGAATCTTCGAGAAGAAGAGAATATGAGGTCAGACTTATGAACTTACATGAAATTACAGCAGATGTTGCAATAGCAAGATATTTTAAACACGGTCGTAAGGATACGGATGATGGTACAGGATAGTTATGATCATAACAGTTTAGAAAATGTTATCTAGATGTACATTTTACACCCATACTTTTGAAAAGTAGGTTACTTGTAGACGTAGAAAGATACATTCTGTTATAGATCTATTGAAAACAGTGATGTTATCTGGAGAACAGTATGTAAGCTTCTAGAGGCCCTCCATATTTCAAAGAGTACTCACCTAAGAAGGTACCGTCAGTGTCAGTAATGATAACCTTCTTGTGGCCATCGCAGTCCATATCCACACAGTCTGAAGGGTTCACTCTTCCAAGGTTGGGTCTGTTTGAATTGATAATATTGGCCATGTTTACTGATGTTTTTCCTTATGAATATATATATATTTTTCATACTAATATTGCCATTCAAAAATATTCTCCTTTTTCAAGTTTACCTCTTGAAGCACATCTGAAAACTGAGAGAACAGGGACTTACGCATACAGGAAGAGCTCGTTTTCTTCAGCAGTATCGAGGAAGGTTAAGCCGCTAACGAAAATCGGGTGAATGGCATCATCTGAGTCTCTGTTGCTTATCATAGCAACATCCTTGCCACAGGAACGAGTGGCGTAGTGCGCATACTTCACGTTGTTGATGTATGTGGCTCCGTTGATGGCTGGATAACTGCCTGACTCGTGGAATGGATGCTTAGGTGCCACTGTGATAGTTGGGAAATGTAAGCAAATTAAAGGAGGAATCGATGCAAGCTTACGGCATCAATTGCCAGGGGGGGGGGGGATTTCAGTTGGGTTATTTGCCTGGCTCAAAGCTCAACTTCAAGCCTAAAACACGTTCAGTAAAGTGAAATACTGGTAAGACACGAAGAGACCATGTTCAAGCTTACTGTTAATCGATGAGACGAAGGATGCGAACATTACACCGGCATTTCCGCCATCGATGCCCTTCGTCCAAAGATTAATGAGGAAGTTCTGAATGTTGGAGCTGGAGTCGTGATAAGTGCAGTCATAAGAGGGCGATGATCCGATGAACAATGAGTTCTCTGTGGTCGCTGTCTTTGTCGCAACCGCGTGGCTTAGTGCGGGCGGAGCGTAAACAATCTGGTTTGTTCCAATTCGGCTGTCAGCGCTCACCACCTGTGGCAGACCAGGGAACAGGTTGAAATTAATGAAATATGATCTGCAGGAATTAAGTGACTTACCTTATTATTATTTTTTTCAACTATGCTGTTTAGGTTTTGGTTTAAGGTGTCCCTCTGTCTCTCAGAGTATCATACAAAGTCATGCCCCTCAGTTCTTTCTAGGGTAAACTTTAATGACTTCTGATATTCTAATATACGGTAAGCAATATTAATCAACTCACATCTGTTAAGAGAAGGCTTGCATAACTTTGCATGTAAAATGCAGTATCTGTGATTCTCCATGCATAGAAGTTATTGATCCTTCTGCATTCTGAAGGTTCTGGTATTCCCTTTTGCCACAACTGAAAAAAATGAATATAGAATTCTGATAATCTGTCCAACCACTGATTTTATCCACATACAATTGTAAATATCAATCCAGCACCAACTTAATAACTAGGTGGCAATCTTACTCACCATAACACCATACGTAGCACCATGAACTTCATTGTCGATCCAATTAGTGGAATCCTGACAAAGCTCTCCATAGGTGCGGTAGCCAGCAAGCTCAGATCCTTGTGAGTGGAAAATAAATGGTATAAAATATATAATTTTGATAAGATTCAACATTTCACTTTAAACAACGACTGGCATTTAACCATTCTTCAGTTTTCGATATTACAGTACTGATATTTCGTTCCCTTTTAAGATTTCATCCTTACCAGCAACAACATTGCCTTCCAGGATAGTTCTAGAGGCTTTATTGAGATAGAATCCGGCTTCCCATGGTTGGTACTCCATTTCCGATTCCCCGTTGTAGGTGCCAGGGAAGAACAGGAGGGACACCAAATTGAACCGGAAGGAGTTGTCCTCGCCCTCGTCGATGATGCCTGCGGGGGAAAGGGCCCGGGTTAGGTTAGGGTCGTCCTTGTCACGGTGAAGTGGAATATAAGACTTATACATGTTTAAGTGTTCACAGACGGCAAAGTTCCTGGAATACTTACTAGAGCCAACAGTGTAGTAAATAACATTAGATTCAATGGCAAAGTTGTTTGAACTGAAGATCCCGATAGCAGTATTGAAGTTTTTATTGAAGCTGCATTTCTTCACGTAGTTGGAGCCATCATCGGTGCCCAGATTATGGAAGGCCAAGGAGAACCTCGGGTTAGTCGGCTCTGTGAAGTCCTTCTGACCCATGTTCCTAAATTCTATGCAGGAGAGCTGAGCACTTCCTGTGGACAAAAAATATAAAATCACAGATTAAGAAAGAAGAAGGAAACACGTGGAAATGATCAAACTTTCAAGGTTTTCATATGCCTCTACTTATCTAGAAAATGTGACATCCTTAGATATACTATCCATCATAAGCCCTGTGCCTCTCTCTCTCTCTCCTTCTACCTGCATCCCTTACCTTCATAATCAACTCCTTCGGAAGTCATTGACGAAACGAGAACGCGACCTCCCAAGCCATCCTCATTCAGGGTTGCATAATCGCTGCCTTCGATGACGATGTTGTGAGTCAGAAGGCCAACCTCGCCAGCCATTACGTATGGGGTTCCATCAGAGAGTGTATAAGTCTCGCCTAAGGGAGGATAAAAAAGCATACCGAATGATAAAGAGACTGTCATCCTCAGTGACTTATTAAGCCTGTAAAAGGCTGGTCGATCGCCGGAAAGTTACAGGTATCAAATGGATGCTTCAATGAGATTGTCTGATGAGATTATTCGATGACTACACATGATTAAAAAAAAAAAAAATATATATATATATACATATATATATATATATATATATATATATATATATATATATATATATATATATATATAATGAAGACCTTTATAGAAAAAATAAAATAGAAATAAAACACATATGAGATAAGAAAGATTGCAAACTGTGCACACGAGCACAGAGGTGCCTGAGGCTTTCGTTACCTAGATGTTCGTAGGTGAGAGCAGCGTCGAGGGTGAGTGTGTTGCCAGAGACCGCAGTCACCAGCCGTACTTCGGTCTCGGTGGCTTCCTTGCCTGTGGCAGTGATCATCACCTGTAGAAAAGAAATCCTGAAACTTACTGCGCTTTGATCCGTGATGTTTCAGTGCAGTGCAACTATTATCTTAATAGGACAGAGAGCTTGCGGTTGGCATAGAAATGCTGTAAGAAAAGCAGAATGCATTCCTTCACCTGTTTATCGAGCCACGCCGAGTCGGCGGTATCAGCCAGCGTAATGACAGTATCCCCGGCGGCGGCGGTGGCTCCCAGCTTGACCCACGTGGCAGAAGGACATTCCCCGTTGAGGATCAGCTGTCCAAATACACCTGAGGAATGTCTCTCATTAGTGTTAGCCGAATGCCTTCCTCTGTAAGGGCATTGTAACTACGACCATTTCTATCACCATATACAAGGAAAACACTGGTAGCTTACCCATGGCCTTCCAGCCAACGTCGGGCGTGCCGTCGGGCATCGGCATCTCCACGTTATCGGGATCGTCAGGGTCTGAGGTGCCTCTGAGGACGATGTCCAGGTTGTGCGTGAAGGGGGCGTCCTCGCTGAACCCGGCCACCACGGTTCCACCCTGGGGGAAATTGGACCATGACCAGTGATGCTAGTTCTATTGCCAGATATCAACGACGTATTTACAGTGTTAGCACCGGGGAAATTTCTCGTGTCTAGATAACTCTGGAGGAGCGAGAGGGGCTACGTAAAATAAGACCGACCTGCAGGTAAATGATGGTAGCGTTGAACACATGATCCATCGTGTCTTCAAACTCCAAACCGCCATAAACGTATACACGGTCGAGACTTGGGGTATCTGTGTCCACAATGATCCACACACCTGAGAAAAAAGAAAAATTAGTAATGGAAAAAAAATCGTCTAGTTATTAGAACACGTGCATCTATACATGTATTATATCTCAATATCTGCAGCTTAATGAATATAATTCTTAGTGGTGACCAAGGACAGTTTCAAATAGATTATATGTAAATTGTTCATATTTCCCCCCAAAAAAAGTCTATTTGAGTTTTGAATTTGCCATATACAAATACTTCTCTACTCTGGAATTTGTTTACTACCAACGACATAGAATATCTCTGTCTATTAATGCGTCCCCTCCTCTATGCTTTCTCT
>NW_028234406.1:35376599-35381599 GCF_977035675.1 Penaeus japonicus | reverse complement strand
CGTTGGTATTAAGGGAAAACTCTGCGACGCTCCTCGTGCAGCTCGGTGGCAGTAATCCCATATCTGGCAGGACTTTGTTTTCGGGGGTACCAGACAATGAACCATCTGCGTCGATCCACACTGTTTCGTGTTCCCACTTGAACTTCAGCTGGAATACATTTCATTGGTGAGATTAGGGGTCTTTTTATCTATGCATTGATCATTTCCGTATCTTTCCTAACTGCCAAGTAACCAAGGGCCTTCGAAAGCAAATCAGGCTAATTACCTTGTTAGGAGAGTTGTTGAAAGAAAGGCCCTTGACCTGAGCGGGATAACCTCCCTGGAACTCCTTGCACTGCGAACACCCGGACATCGCTGTGCACTTGTTGGTGTCGAAGTTGTAGAATTCTGTGTCGGCGACGCTGAAGACGTACTGTTTGGGCGCCACGATCCCGCTGGTCTCGTCGCCGCATCCTCCGGGAGTGAGTGCGGAGTGGCCAATTACCACCGAGGTAAAGACTCCTGAAAATCGAAAATGCAAAGTATGAGCGCTCACGATTTGCCAGAACGTATCATCTATAGCAATGGTTTTCAGGACTATTTTGCGCTGGTAGCACCCTAAATCTAAATGGCCCTTTCTGCGCCATTCTTTTCTATAACTGACCAACCCCCCCCCACCCCCCCACCCCCCAAATATCAACTCACATGAATTTACTTAAACTCATTGCTGCTCTAAACCAAGAAATAAAAAATAATAAACATGGGTTAGGTCCTAAAATCACTATAAAAAACAAGCCATAATAATGAGAGTAACATCTTCAAATGTCATACAAATTTTATTTCACTTTTGAATTATGAAAAACTCTTAGAGTCTGCCCACGAAACCCCAGGCGTCTGCAGCACCCACTTAGAAAACCCCTGATATATTTACAGTATTTTGATGCATTTTTTAAAATACAGCAGCCGGTCCTATACACGCGAACGTACCGGGTCCGTTGTCCATTCCGAATCCACCTTCCATCTTGACCATCTCGATGCCAGAAAATTCATTATCCAAGGTCACGAAGTTGTGGAACTGCAGTTGTCCTCCAAAGACGATCTCCGCCCCGCGCTCATTCCTCCACGCGGTGAGGCCGTCCCATTTGGCGACCTGCAAACAACGTCGGGTTGAACGATTAACGGAGCGGAACTGCCGGCGGTGATTCGACATCGACACTGTTATATAGGTCATCACTGTCGCAATTTCACTATGATACCATACGTGTGCCAATTATTAACATACTATATTGTTTCCCCAGCATTCGTTGTCTTTCGGGAAGTATCCATCCATGGAGAACACCCACAAACCATACCTTGAGAGGTGATGAATTGACGTGTCATTTCAGGCTTCGTATTCTCGATCAGAATCCCTATTATCACATCAATTATATTATTCACACCCATACTTTTCAACCGAAAGCTTCCACCTCTCACCCAAAAACTGACCAACCTACCAGCCCATGGAATGCGCCGTGTTGTTGGAGAACTCTCCGATAGGGGCGTTGTTCGGGCAGAGGGAGTTGGTGGCGGAGGGCCCCGTCGGGTGGCGCTCCAGGCGGTACCAGTAGCCGAAGTGGGTGCCTCCCGCGGCCGCGTTATGGCGGACGATGTTGTTGGGATGCACGACCTGGTGGGGAGGGAGAGCGGGGCTGAGTGCAGAACACTCTTGATAGTGGCGATATCACGGAGCATTGTCAGTCGCTGCCTCGGTCTTCAATACTGTCGCTATTCGCAAAGCTCTTTTTTGTTATTGTTACTTTTATCGTTGCTATTACTACTACTCCTGCTGATGCTGCTGCTACTACTACTACTACTATTACTACTATTACTAATACTAATATAACTGCTACATCAACAACTGCTACTACTACTATCTCTACTACCACTGCTATTACTACTGCTGCTGTTATTTCTACCGTTACTGTTACTTTTCCGACTTACTTCCGCTGTTGTTGTTGCTGGTGATAATGATTCTACTACTACTACTGCCACTACTACTACTGCTATTACTACTACTACTACTATTACTACTACTACTACTGTTGTTGCTGCTGCTACTGCCTTTACTTTTGCTGTTGCTACTACTGTTACTGCTGCTGCCACTGCTATTGATATTACTACTACTACTACTTCTCTACTACTATTACCACCACCACTACTACTGCTGTTACTACTACTACTACTACTGCTACTACTACTACTACTACTATTACTACTACGACTACTACTACTGCTGCTGCTGCCATTAATACTACTATCATTATAATCATAACGATCATAATCAATCATTGTCTTCATAATTTTTATTTAATTAATACATATTCTACATATTCAATCACGGATAAAACTTATGTAAGTAAATCGTATTTATCAGAAGCGAAGAATTTGTCACGTATAACCCGGATGGCACCCTCGGAAAATACTGACAAACAAATCGAATAGGTAATAGCACTTAAGCTATCAATACATACCCAGAAGGAGGCTGGAGTAACATCAACGTTCAACAGGGACGCAGAACTCCTCGTAAAGACAGCGAGGTTATACTGAATCACATTGTTCTGTTCCACACCATCCTCCGTGAAGAACGCGTGGCCCATGTTATTGTAGGCGACGTTATGTTCCACGGTGAGGTTGTTAGCGGCGTGAATGGTCACTGCACGGTTGTAAGTGCGATGCACAGCACAGCCCCGGATGTAGGAGGTGTTGACGTCACCCACCAAGTGGAAGTGAAGAGGATAGCGACCCAGTTGGAAGGCCTGTGGCAAGAGAGGAAGGACCTGATTGACTCTCTGTTCCGTGTTTGATATTCTTTTGATCTGCTTAAGGTTTATGTCGATGGGCTCCCGAAAGTCAGGTCGACTGAACTGCCGCGTGACCTACCTGTCCGGCTTCTGTGACCTCGACGTATTCGATACGACCTTGGACGAGGTCTTTGTTGGCCTCCTTGCCGGACAGCATGACCGTCGCGCCGAACTGGTCGGTTCCGATCTCTTCGCCAAACCGCCCGTTGAAGCACGACTGGACCTTGAACTGACCTGCGGAACAAGAAGCCCGGAAGGACGAAAGTGGGGAGAGATAGGATTAGAGACTGCTTGGTCTTCTTTTATTTTCTATTTTTTGCATGTGTCTGTATATGTGCGTATGTATATGTGTATGTATGTCTGTATGCATGTATGTATGTATTTATGTATGTATGTATGTGTATGTGTGTATGTGTGTATGTGTGTATATGTGTATATGTGTATGTGTGTATGTATGTATGTATGTATGTATGTATGTATGTATGTATGTATGTATGTATGTAAGTATGTATCTACGTATATATGTGTACCTAATTAAACAGTCTACTTATCATATGCAGTGCAAACAAACAGTATATACTGTCCTACATATATCGCACGTATTATACAATGTAAAAAAAAAACGTACCTGGGTGCCAGTCCTCGCCACAGGCCTCGATGTCTTCAATGAAATCTGCGTTAATGTTTCCTCGAATCTTGATGTTGCGCGAGAGGAGGCCCACCTCCGCGCGGGTCTCCACCACGTGACTTCCGAACGTCTGCTCGATGGAGATGTGCTCGAACTCGAGGGCTTCGGTGAGGGTGAGGGTGAGGCCGTCGTCAGACACGGAGGCGATGGTGCGCACCTCGTTCTCGTTGTCGAAGAATCTGCAACGCCAGACACGCATTAATGCACGGCCTTCTTGGCGGAACTCCGGATAGATTGCGTTTCTATTTACTGACAAATCCTTCGTTTATTTTATTTTTTTTTTTTTCCTGGTAGCAGTCAAAAATGCCGAGAGAATAATTGGACAATCCAATTTTGTTACCAACACAACAAATAACGACTTATCAGTAGTCCCACCTGTGCTCAGTTGTAGCAATGACGATGTTGTCTCCTGCCTTCCATGAGACGGGCTGCTTGAGGCTTATCGTTGTGCTTCCTGCAGCTGCCGTGGCCGCGAGGTGTGTCCATGTTGTGTCAATTGGAGCCCCGTGGAGGTCTACGGAACCTTCACGCACAGCCAGTACCTGTAAGATGAAATAAATGATATTAATCATCATATGCCATATGGCTGAAATGTTTACGGACAGATTTCGACGATTGCAGAATAATTGACATTTGCAATAGAATTCTTGACCCCGTCATCCTCACCTTTGCTCCATAATTAGGTAGCTCGGTGCTCCTTATGCTTCCGTAGAGTTCGATGACGGCCTCTCCCATGAATGGGTCTTCTTCGGACCCTATGCTCAGCGATCCGCCCTCCACGATCAGGATGTACTCGGCTCTTAGAATAATCTCCGATGTAGCATCCTGATCGAATACCACGTGACCTCCTGGAACGGGAGGATAATACTCTGAACAAGTATGTCTAAATCGCTCGCTCATTATCATAAGGAACCAGTACGGCAATGCTGTTTAGATAAAATGAATCATAAAGGAAAAGAAGACAATTGCCATACACCTTTGCGAAACAATTCTTTAGAAATGGCAGCAACATGATGACATCCCGCTCTCTTACCCTTGATGAGGAGCATCCCAAGCACTTCCGTTGACTCGTCCATGAGGACAGTCTGGCCGTTCTCGATGACCACTAACTGGCCTTCCGATGGCACGGGCTCACCGCCCCATGTGTAGATCGAACTCCATCGGTCAATATAGAAGAACTCTCCATTCTCATCCTAGGAAGACATTGGTTTGTATTTAGAGAAAATGCGTGCGGCATCTGGGTTTGGATTGGGGCTTATCATTGCGCTTTGTTGGTAGATTGAGTCTGGTCTTTCATTTCCGATTATAGTGTTTTAATTAAATCTCAAAGTAGACTTTATATGATACTTGCCACTGTAGCAATGCCTTTGTTAGGTACAGTAACCGTGACAGGGAATGTCCCGGGGCCATCGTGAGAATTGGTCTCGCAAACGATCTGGGTGCTGCTCTCAGATTGGATGTCGCAAACTGAGCCTCCGATCGTGACTTCGTTT
>NW_028234406.1:35369099-35371599 GCF_977035675.1 Penaeus japonicus | reverse complement strand
CGGCACATGTCGGTGATGAAGTACAAATTATCGGCGTCTGGCGCAGATGGCGCGGTGGAGTTGCAATCGGCGATGTCGGTCTCTAGAATGGGGCTGCAACCGTCCACGGCGACAGGGACATCTATCGGAAAAGTTATCTGATGTTATCTAGCTAGGAAATAACATTACAGAAAAGATACATGAATTTCTTACGGAATGTCTATTTCAGCAGAGGGCTTTGACGTACTTGTTCCATCTAGCTCGTAGTCGGCCTCAAAACCCCCGAGAGAGAGAGTGACTTTGTAGGCATTTTCTGCGGCCTTCTGGACCACAATCTGCCCTGACATCACCACGAAATTCGCGATGGGTGTCCCGGCGTAGAAGAACGTGCCCTCGTGGGGGAAGGTCACGATGTACGATCCTGTAGGAGAGTGACGAAGGGATAACGTGGTAATCCTGTGTCTGAGATCAATATTAGTCAATTTCTTGGTATATACTGTGTGTGACTATGTATATGCACATATAGCGTGTATATATATATATATATATATATATATATATATATATATATATATATATATATATATATGTATATATATATATTCATATATACATATATATATATGTATATATATATATATATATATATATATATAATTTATATATATATATATATATATATATATATATATATATAATTATATTTATATATATATATATATATATAATTATATATATATATATATATATACATATATATATATATATATATATATATATATATATATATATGTGTGTGTGTGTGTGTGTGTGTGTGTGTGTGTGTGTGTGTGTGTGTGTGTGTGTGTGTGTGAATAATGCCAACAAACATGATGGTCATATTAAGTCAGCGACTCAATCGACAGATCCATAAAGCTACCTGAAGACGTTGCAGCGCCGGAATTGAATCCGCTGCCATCATAATCAAGTGAAGTTGCAGTGCTTGTTTGGAACACATTGTACAGCAACTGTGACAATGGGTCTATCTTGGTCCACTCCCACTTGACGCTGTCTCCTTCCCTGATGACTGCAAGCTTGGGGTTCCAGGCAAAGCCAATGCCATTTACTGGGGAAGAAAGGGATCTTGTCATGACATTTTGAAACAGTGAGTTTGCATCTTCTCTTCTGCGTACATTTGGTGCAAGAGGTTCGCCTCAGCAGTTGAAATACTGTGCTTCTGTACTTCATTTTTTCCTGATGCCGAAAAGATTATCATCATAATTACATCAGGGATGAGACCTCTCTAACCTGTGTTGGAGCCGTTGTTCTTGACGACGTGAGTTCGGGGCGTCACCATCACCTTGCAGGATAGTTCGGTGTCTGAGCACTCCGTGACGTCGCAAATGACGCCGTCCCCGAGGTCGACCTCAAGGAGGGAGCAGTTCGAGCCGAATCCTTCACCTCTGATGACCATGATCGTCCCGCCGTTGACGGAGCCAGTGGCGGGGGAAGAGGAGGTCACCTTCAGCGTGTAGGTCACGGAAGCCGACCCGCTGTGGGCGCCACAGAGTCACATTAAGCAGGACGCGAGAAGGAAAACATATCATCGAATTTAAGCAGTGGAAAAGACCAAGCATGGAACTAAGTACACTGAGTGATTAGAAATTAGAATATACTCGGACACACATCTCTAACTTTGTCAAGCTTCTGACTCTGAAGGATTCCTGACCTTGCGAAGCCATCGCTGCCGGTGTAGACTGCGACGGGATGCACCCCGGGAGGCAGAGCCGGCAGCGTGCACGTGATGGAAGCGGCGTCCCAGGTGTCTGTCTCGCACTCTTCACCTCCCACCTGTCGAAGAGAAGATTTTGCTTAAAGACTCAAACTTCTAGCAATCCAAATAGATAGACAGCGAGATGAAGTATACATTTATCATCCGCAATAATGATCGTTCGGAAAGGTGCAGCTTACTGTGACGTATCCATCAGTCCCGGAGCCGAAGTCGGAGCCGCTGATCGTAAGTAGGTCTCCACCTGGAAATTGATACTGATTTAGATATATGCAGTGATTGTATGTGTGTGTGAATCTATATTTATATCTATATCTATATCTATATATAGATATCGATATCAATATCGATATCGATATCGATATCGATATCGATATCGATATCTATATCTATATCTATATCTATATCTATATCTATATCTATATCTATATCTATATCTATATCCATGATATACATATATCTATTTGTATTTCTACCTATCTATCTATTCAAATATATGTCAGTCTATCTATCTATGCATATATATATGTGCCTGACTGTCTGTCTACCTACTTATCTATTCATCTATATATCTATATATCTATCAATATATAGATAGATAGATAGACAGATAGATATGAATAGAGATAGAGAGATGTGTGTATACATATATAGATAGACAGAGAGAGAGAGAGAGAGAGAGAGAGAGAGAGAGAGAGAGAGAGAGAGAGAGAGAGAGAGAGAGAGAGAGAGAGAGAGAGAGAGAGAGAAGCA
>NW_028234406.1:35321599-35324099 GCF_977035675.1 Penaeus japonicus | reverse complement strand
TGTAAACATAGAAAGAAAAGCATAACAATGAAAATGTGAATATTGACGAGAGAGTCGGGACATATCATCACTACACAAAGAGCTGGTCTGGGGAAGTCCTTCACGAGAGGAAGTGGGAGAGGAAGTCACGGGTGGTTTGTTCGTGTGTTTCTGTATATTGTCATCTTAGTTTGTGTGTTTTTGTGTTTTTTTTTGTGTGTGTGTGATGTATGTGATCCCAGGCTCGCTTGCTGTATGTGTGTATGCTAATGTTAAGTAGATCTATGTTGCGTGTAGTGATTATGCTTTGTTCTGTATTGATTGCCTCTTAAATTACGGTGATGTTTAGATAGCACTCATTGTGTAAACTCGAGCATAGGTCTTGCAGCAGCTTTGTAGAGTTTAGTGTGTGGAGAGCAGAATGAGAAGCGTCTCAGTTTGTGAGTGGGGTGCGTGTTTGTTTCGTTCAGTGTTATGGATGTGTGTGTGTGCCGTTTCTACTGAAGGAAGAATAAGGATAAGCCAGATTTGCCGAGCAGATACCTCGCCGGGCTTGTATGCCCCAAGGCTTGTGTCAGTGAGAGGTTGACTCGATCTGATCTTGGTCCTTACCTACGTGGTGCCCAATTACAGCAATAACCACCAGACGACTGTGGAAACTCACTAGCTTGGACGGGGGCTCGACCTGCCGATCACAGGGATTTGAGGCCAGTGCGCTAACCACTGCACTATCCTAGCAGCTCTATTGTAGCGTAGACCTAACATATTTCATGCTTGTGCGTATGGTATGTCTGTTCCGTTTAGAGTGGTGATTGGAGCGTTGCGTCGTGTGACTGGTATGACTGTGAATTTGTTGTGTTTGTCAGTATTTTCCATTCGTACGTTCGTGTTGCTTATTGGTTGTTAGTGTGGCTGCTTTCATGATGTTTTGGATTTGGATGGGTGGGATATGATTTGTGGTTTGTCGTCTGCGTATGCGATGTTGTTGCTGAAGAGTGCTGGGTGTGGCAGACTGGCAGTGTACAGGATATAGAGGGTTAGCGCGGGAACCCTCCCTTGTGGCACTCCACTTCTGGAGTGGATAGGGGGGCCAAGGTAAGAGCCAAAGGAAATATTAGCAATTCTATGGTCCAGGAAGTTGCATAAGAGGCATGCTGGGAGTTGAAACTATGTTATTTTGCATATGAGACCGTCATGCCAGACCTTGTTAAAGGCCTTTGTGGTGTTTTTTAGTATAATGTAAGTCTGGTGCTTGTTAGCGAGACTGAGAGCAATCTCTTAAGCGATAGCGCTGTCAGTCTCCCTGTTCGAGCGGAGGCTGTTTCGCCTACTGCTGTGTACGTTGTTGTTTTAAGTATGTATGAGATGATCCTTTCTAGCATCTTCCCTGGAGTTTCCAGCCTTCATCCCCTATGTTGTGTCAATCTTTTGTATATTAGCGTTGTATATGTATGCTTGTTTGACCCCATTAGTTTTGTGTACCTCGTCCAGAAGACTTTGTTTGGAATCTTTCATATTCTCGTGAGTGTTTCCCAGTGTTGTTTGTTCGCGTTAGTTGTTTCGTTGGTAAGTTGTATGTTTCAGCAAGATCACGAAGATGTCTGTGTTATATTTTTAGTGTTTTCATTCGATGTGTTTCTCTGTAGAGTACGAGTGGTTTGAATGTTGTTTTGAGAATGTGTGGCGCGAGCAATTTTTGCCATATAACTGTTGAAGGTAAATTATCTATATTGGTAGTGGGGGTCCCCTCGAGACCAAGAGTGTGTTTTTAAGAGCGCTTGTTTGAACCTCTTCCAGTTTGCATGTTTCAGATTCTCTCGAGGAGGTGTAGGAAACGTGATAGGAGTTGTAGAGAGTGTAAGAATCACCAGCGGTTGATCGCTCGGTGTGACATCGTCTGTTGTGATCTGGTAGTTCAGGTTTGAATGTGTGGTAGCGTCTGGTATGCCTAATGTTGTGGAGGCGTTGTGTCGTCTGAACGGGGCGAGTAAGGACCGATGTGTATGAGTCTGCCTCGTCCGAAGGCATTAGTGTCATTGAATCCGAAAAGTTTAGTGTGGTTCTTCTAAACTATATATTGAAATGTTGCTGTTTGCCAGGTTCTCTTCCGCTAGAGTGTGTGTAATTAAGAGGCAAATCAAATTGGTTCATTTAATTTACTTTTTACTGGGCCATCCCAAACCACCTATGATATTTCAATATACTCCTTCCATTACATTTCACTTACACATTTAATTTCTTGATAAACCAATTCACCAAAGAAAATCAAACGAAGTTCTTAAAAAATACAAGCTTTGAAAATGTGAAAAAAGTGTAGAAAAACCTTCTGCACGTAACGAATATCACATTGAAATCCATTTTCTGAATGTGAAAGAAAAAAAATATTAGTGTCCTCTATCAAGGGGGTCTTTTCTGCCACCATTTATTGGTTGGGTTTTCAGCGGAATGTAATGATGAAACTTTATGGGTAAGTTGCCCATGATTAGATTTTCATGGTGATAAGAATCAGCCTGGCACGAGT
>NW_028234406.1:35291599-35296599 GCF_977035675.1 Penaeus japonicus | reverse complement strand
TTATCAGGTAACCATCAGATGTCAAGACATACATGACAACTGAGTTATCGATCTGACAATGAGCATCAAAAGAGGGTTTAACGGATTGTGGTTTAAACTCTACTTCTCAAGATGCTTTAGACAGTATGGGAGAGTCATACAACATGATTTGTATGTGAAGCATTAACCTTCCAAAGTCTTATGGACATTCATAACAATAAAGAAACGTGACTAAGTAGCACAACACAAAGTTGAATAATCATCATTAACCCATTGCAGACGGGGATAAATTTGCTTGCCCAGCCTCCAGGATAAGTTTTATTTTAAAGAGAGACTGCTTGAAGCATTATAATTTGAATATTCCCACTCTCTTTCAGTCATTCATTGAAAAACTAGAGCGTTTTTTGTGTTTTGTTTTTTTGTGTGTTTTATTGAGTTTAGAGACTTATATGTGCCATATGACAGGCTCTACCAGTGCTGCAGTACACTAAAATTGTAGTATATTATCCATATTAGCTCATTATTTTCTTTATACTTAGTGTGATAGAAGTATTGCTGTTTTATGGGAGGACAAAAGGCAACTATATTTTTTTCGTATTTTTGTGCTGTCATGAACGAATACGAAACATATAACCACCTACAATAAAGATAACAAGAAGAGGTAGGGAAGAGGAATGAATCCTGTGCTTGTGACTGTGAGTGCCATAGTGAAAGGCATCCATATAAGCACAGGAGTACATTTTAGACACTGGGTATGGATTGAGTCACCTTCCTCTTCCCGTTCTGACTGCACATCCTTCATCGGCGGTACTTTTGAGCAAGAGTTCGTGAACTTAGTGTGTGTCATCGCTCTATAAAGATAGTGCTTGCTAGAGACTGTGGATGGGTGCCATTCAAGGCTCTCTCTCCTGCTGGTGCTAGGAAAAAGTGGTGCCATCTAGGTTTTGGACGTTAAGCTAGCACAGTATTACGGTAATTATAGTAATTATGACTGTAGTAGCCATCATCACTCATTCCTTTTTCATAGCAAAATAAAATAGCACAGTGATCCATTATCCCAGAATGTCATGTACGTCAGGACGCCCGTCGTCAGGCCAAAGCTCCTACATCATGTATGTCATGACACCCGTACGCAGTGGGTTAATCTGTTCATTTTACTTTGTTTATGCAGTGTAGCTGTTAACCCTCTCTGGACGGGTGGTACAGTACTGTACCGCTCATTCAAAAGCCCAGTGGCCAGGCGGCACAGTATTGTGCCAGCCATTCAATTGATTTAGGCCTAATAATTGGAACGCCCCGGCATTGTGACATTCAAGGCTAGAGTGCCCCCGTTGTGGATGGGTTAATTAGATAGAATGGGTTATTAGGACGGTATGGTCAAGACACAGGCACACGATAGTTTTCTAACCACTTATCTGTGCCAGTCTAAATGTTGCGATATCAGGATGAGCTTTATCTCTGATTTTGGAGTCCAGGAGACTTTTGGTCTATCGCGGTGGCTTGGACGAAGTTGGCGACTCTAAAACCGTCAAGAGCAGAGGCTATAGTCTACTGATTATTAAAATAGAAGTTAGACTCTAAATCATACATGTGTTTTCAATTATAATTAAAAATTAGTTTTTTCTTTTTTTCATTTTACTATATGGTTGGCATTCATGAATATAGTTAAAATCACCAGTGTAATGCAGAACCTATCTGGCTAGTAACTTGAAGTAGTCACCAAAGTTAAGAAAGATATTTTTCGCAGCCACATTTGATAGCACATTCATAAATGGGGGAAAGAGCATGTCTATGTACCCCAGAGTCAGTGGGTTAAGGAGTTTAACTGGTAATTACTTTAGGGGGCACTTTGCACTGATTTTTAGAGAGTGTATGAGTGACCGTGTGTGTGTGTGTGTGTGTGTGTGAATGTGTGTACGATTGCTATTGCTAGTGTGCTTGCATGCGTGCGTGGATGGGTGTGAGATGGTAAGGGAGATCTACTAGATAGCATCCACACCACTTTGATTTGATTTGAATACTAAAAGTATTTGGGTATGCAAAACTCAAGCAGGATAAAGGATGAATTTGTTTTTTTCTGGTTGAAATATAATATGATTTAGGATTAGTTATTTGTGCAGTTTTTGACATTTACACATTGTCATTTGTGTCAGAATCAATATATATTAATTTCATTTAATTTCATTTTGTAGGGGGCACTTTGCACTGATTTTTAGAGAGTGTATGAGTGACCGTGTGTGTGTGTGTGTGTGTGTGTGTGTGTGTGCGTGCGTGCGTGCGTGCGTGCGTGCGTGCGTGTGTGTGTGAATGTGTGTACGATTGCTATTGCTAGTGTGCTTGCATGCGTGCGTGGATGGGTGTGAGATGGTAAGGGAGATCTACTAGATAGCATCCACACCACTTTGATTTGATTTGAATACTAAAAGTATTTGGGTATGCAAAACTCAAGCAGGATAAAGGATGAATTTGTTTTTTTCTGGTTGAAATATAATATGATTTAGGGTTAGTTATTTGTGCAGTTTTTGACATTTACACATTGTCATTTGTGTCAGAATCAATATATATTAATTTCATTTACTGATAATTTGTGGGTATTGATGTGCGCTCCCAAAAATTGACTGAATGTATTTTATAAAGAATATTTTTTGCATTACCTGATAAATTATGAAATTTATCAATATTTTTCAGTATGTGAATGTGGAGAAGACGAAACGAGATGTTTTGACAGCGCTCCAACATTATCGTGGGCTTGGACCAAAGTTAGATAAATTTGGTAAGTGCATAATTACTCTATATCTTATATTTATATTTAAATCTGTACAAACCAATATGATAGAAGTGATTGTCATTCTTAAAAATACATATCAAATGTAATGTAAACAAGCACTTTCATTGACCATTTATATTTTGAGTGTATATTTATATATATGATAAAAGAATGTCAAAGAAAAGAGATGTATTTCTGATTTGAAGGTCATAGGAAGAATTTTGTCACATGCAGCATATGTGATATATGTCAGTGGATAAGAAAATAGGTAAGATTTTTTTTCCAGCTTTGTAGGACTGCAGTTAATATGAGGAGGTAATGTTTCTCTTTTCATGATTTCTTTAAGTTTCCATACATAAAATGATTACAATTTTTGATTATATGGAACTTTTGAATGAATTTTTATTTTGATGCCTCTTTATATCTATGTCATTATGCAGATTTCTATTTTTTTAAGTATAATTTCAAGGTTTACTCTGAAAGATTTATGTAAATTTAATTCCCCCATTTGATTATAGAAATTTAGTTTTTAAAATATGACCTTGGCTCATACAGATGATAACTAATTACCCTTTACTCTTTATTTAGATTTAATTTTCTTTGGTATTATTAAATATAAAGACTTGATTTTAATTGAATATTGTTTATTGTTACTAGATCGTATTATTTGCTTAAGATAGTAAGAAATATATATGAATATGTCTATCTAATGATATATATTTCCATAAATTTGAATCTTCATTAATCTTTTGTTGTTTGCTTGAATTATTCTTTTAGATGTTAACCAATCATCAGTACCTTAATTCGTTTAAGTACTCTTATAATTTCATTCATTAAGCTCATTCAGAGAATTGGAAAAATAGATGTTATCCATTTTTACCTCTATTTTTTAGTTTTTAATGATGGCAGCGACCAAGAGTTGTTGAACCTAGATGGGACGATTCCTGTCCGATACAAAGGTGAGACGGTGCATTAGCCATGGCATTCACTGTCACATTGGCTTGAGGTTTGGCAGTGGACTACCTGTTGGATGCAAAAGACAAATGTTGATTTACCTTGAATAGTTTGTTGTTTTCCCAGACTTTTTTTTGTCCTTGTTTTTTGTTATTTGTATTTTCTCCTTTTATTATTATTGTTTTTTATATATATATAGACACATTCTGATCACTAGGACATCTCCAAACCTCTCAAAGCCACATGATGGATGTCATTGTGTAAGTGGTTCTCTAAACATCATTTAAAGGAAACACATGATAATTCCAGTCAAAGTTGTTAGTACTAGATGTTGCACCGTGTCTATGTGTGGTTCCTTCAGATGATGATTTTTTTTTTTCTTTTTTTTTAGTAAAAGTTCTGGATGTTTAGATAAAAGAAATGTAAAAGAATAGTATTTGATAAAAGATAAACCAAATACTAAAAATAGCTCAAAAACATCCAGCACTTTCTGTATTTGGCAGAGTTCTGTTTGGAGAAAGAATGCTAAAGTTCTTGTCATTTGCAAAACCCTGTGGTTCATAAAGAGAATTGTCCTGTATGGCCCACTTGCAATGACAGGAGTGTTAGTATTCAATTCCCAATGAACAAAGCATTGTGTGTCCTGTCAATGCTGACTCAACCCTCACTGTATTTTTTCTTTTTCTTTGCAAGTATTCCGCAGTGGCACTTCACGCTACTTACTGTGTCTTGAAGGCACGATACCTGTTACATATAAAGGTATGGTGTGGGGTGTGGCTACTTACTTAACATGAGGCAAGCAATGTATACATTTCCAGTTTTGAACATACATGTTTTCGGAGAAGCAACATAGGTTCTTGTGACTACCAGCTAGCTATACTTGAAACATCAGTTTATGTGAGAGCTGAGAGCAGTCAAAATGCAATTAGTGGTCTGTGCACCAGCTGTGGGTGTTTTAGTTATCAAGACGATGAATATAAAGATACCAAGAATTGCATGGTTCCCTCCCTCACCACTCCACATGTTGCCACTGCACTCCTGTATCACTAACTCCTCTTCTGTAGACCATTTATATATGCTTTTGAATCACACTGCACCTTTCATTTCAATAGGCTTTCAGCACAAGTTCTATGCATGTTATTTATGGTTGGAGATATTTTTTCCTTTCTTTTCCTTATCAATGGCAGCCCATTGGGCCTGGGAAGATAACAGGCTTCAATACTATGGTAGGCTAATGTGAAACCAAAATACAAGATAGGGTGAATGTAATAAAAAAGTGAAAGATATATATATATATATA
>NW_028234406.1:35276599-35284099 GCF_977035675.1 Penaeus japonicus | reverse complement strand
GAGAGAGGGAGAGGGAGGGAAGGAGAGGGAGGAGGGAGAGGGAGGGAGGGAGGGAGGGAGGGAGGGAGAGGGAGGGAGGGAGAGGGAGGGAGGGAGAGGGAGAGGGAGGGAGGGAGGGGGAGGGAGGGAGGGAGGGAGGGAGGGGAGGAGGGAGGGAGGGAGAGGGAGGGAGGGAGGGAGGGAGAGGGGAGGGAGGAGGGAGGAGAGGGAGGGAGAGGGAGGAGAAGAGGGAGGGAGGGAGGGAGGAGGGAGGGAGGGAGGGGGGAGAGGAGGGAGGGAGGGGGGGGGGGAGAGGGAGAGGGAGGGAGGAGGAGAGGGAGGGAGAGGGAGGGAGGGAGAGGGAGGGAGAGGAGGGGAGGAGGAGGGAGGAGGAGAGGGAGGAGAGGGAGGAGGGAGGGAGAGGGAGGGAGAGAGGAGGGAGGGAGGAGGGAGAGAGGGAGAGAAGAGAGAGAGAGAGAGAGAGAGAGAGAGAGAGAGAGAGAGAGAGAGAGAGAGAGAGAGAGAGAGAGAGAGAGAGAGAGAGATATGTAGGGAGGGAAAAGGAGAAGATTTTGTCATCCAGATTATGATCATGACCTTCAGTGAGATGCCACCCGTTAATTCAAAGCCAAAGACTGGAGAGAGAGGGAGGGAGAGGGAGAAAGAGAGAGAGAGAGAGAGGGAGGAAGAGAGAGAGAGAAAAGAAAATATTTATATAATCAAATTGGAAAAATTATCTTATACAACTTATAGCCTAATTCAATACAAAGAAAAAAAAAGAAAAAAAAAGAGGAAGAAAATCACACCATAAATAAAGGAGTAGATGAGTAAAATGTAGCAAAGACTTATGTTTGGAGGAACAGCGCTGCAAAGATGTGGGATGGGTGGGGGCGACGGGGGATTCTGAGCAGGCACTCAGAATGCCCCAGGTGCATACGCCAGCTCTTGCAGTCTCCTGTTCCTTATTTATCTTTCCGGAGCAACGATCATTCACAACGTTCACACCCTCTGAAAGATACGCGTCTAAACCTATTTATAATAGAGATACTGTGATGATATTTTCAGAGAATCAAGTCAGATGATCAAGGACGGTGTTGCCAGATTTTCACAATTTTTAATTTTTTAAAATTTTCCTGCTAAAAATCGTGTTACCCTGCCCCTTAACCTTATGATGACGGTGCGTGACACCTATGTGAAACAGCTAAATTCCCGATGATGGGGCGACACACCAGTGTGACGTTCCCGATGCAATATTGCATAGGTAGGGGGTTTCCACTTATTGCCGGGCCCGTCGGGAATGGGTTAAGGTTAATAGAATGATGCCAATGTTAAGCAAGTGTATCGTATAAGGGGGCATAGTCACTTATACAGACTTATGATAATTGAAGGACTGCCACATATTCTACACATAGGTATTCATAGCCCTACAAGGCACATCTATAAATTTAGCAGCTTTAGAGTAGGGACATATTTCCTACAGAGATACAGCATATCTCCTACACTCAATAATCTGTTCTGTCACTTTTCCTACACTAGCGGGGTGCCTCTGCACTCGGCAGAACTTGATCGAACAATTGCAGAATGGGACATACACATTGACTCAATTCACCAATGCTGTGTCATACACATATGATAGTTCTGTTTCAGCATCTCTACTTTCTGGAGACAGTGCTGGTGAGAGTGGGAATGAACATCGCAACAACATAACTGGTGCACAAGATGTTCCTCCCGAATTTCAGTGTAGCATCTGCCTAAAATGAAGGGAAAGAACAGTTGTTCTTCTGCCCTGCTGACATGCTTCCTGCTGTGCAGATTGCATAGCTATCCTTGTATCAGCAGCAGATAATAACAATCCTGCAGCATGTCCCACTTGTTGTAATGCCATTCATGACAGGCTTGAGGTTTTTCATTTAAAAAAAGTATATTAGTTAAGTGTTGAAGTTGTTTTGTTGAGAAAAACAAAGTACCATTGTAAGGAGAAATTAAAGGTGCCAAATTTATTTTAGTTTCATTTTATATGCATCATTATTCTCCAAACTTTTACCGGTGTTCATATTTATAGGAGATATGACAGTATAACTGTAGGAGTTATTCCAACATCTGCTGTATCACTGTAGGAAATATGTTGTGATTCTAAAACCTGTTAAAGTTGTGGATGTTCCCTGTAGGAAATGTGGTGCAGCCCCTCATAATTGACTCTCATGTTGCTTACTTCACTTCAGCAGGAGCACTACAATTTTTTGATTGAGTAATAAGCAGAATATCTTTCTTACATCAAGAAATGAAGGTATTTTTTAAGCCATTCACGAAAGGGCAATTCGGGCTCTGAATGGTCAGAATGCCAGGGTTTTCAAACGCATAAGCCTAACGCCTCAGGATTCTTGGGCGCACTAGCTGCGAGCCTGGGCTGTTTGCCTGCTCACCCCAAGTACCGGCCTTGACCAAATATCTCACCGCCGGTGTCTGACTCAAAAACCACGAAACATGTCAGCATGTCATCTGGCGCAAATGGGTTAATATATCATGCTTTAACTCCATTTTTGGGCTTGATACATTTAGATGGTTCTGAAAAGAGAATTAAATTATCTTTCAGGTTATATGCCTATGCCAGGAGGAGGACCAAATATGCCATACAGCCCAGCTCAAACTGGTGCCAACACTGTGTACCCGCCCTACCCCACACAACCGAGTGGCTATCCTCCATCATCCACACCTTATCCTGTGTATCCTCCAGCAAGTACAGCAGGATACCCTCCCTCTCAGCCCCCCACTTCATATCCGCCACCTTATTCTGCTGGGGGCATAACATATCCTCCTTACCCGTCCACTACATCCAGCGTCCCTACAGGGGTGAGTTATCTCAAAAGCAGATGTTTGTATGTTTTAAAAATTTCAATATAGAAGTATCATTTCAGCTTCAAAAGTTACTTCTATTCTCAGCCTTTCATTACTTCAACAGGCTACAGAGACTAGTGGGGTGACTGGAACAAGCACAACAACCAGTACTGGCACAATCACAGAAGAGCACATACGCGCATCACTTATCTCGGCTGTAAGTGATCGTGTCCGAGCTAAACTCCGAGACAGCTATGGTGGCTCTCAGGCAGAGGTATCAGTGTTACGGCAACAGCAAGCAGACCTTAACCAAGGGAAAGTCAAGCTTGAGGGCCTTATCAGCAAATTGGAGCAGGAACAAGTAAGTCATTTGTTTTTTGTTTTTCAAGATTTATTTGACAGATGATATTGACAGTTCAGAAATCTAACTTGATTTCATGTTGAAACCCAAGTGGGATGGCCAACCTGCTTGTACCTGATAGTTACCATTCATTTTCTCTTCATGTTCCTTCTTTCTTGTTGTCCTAACTGCTAAAGGATGAGAAAATCCTAACCTGACTTTTGCCTTGTGTACCATACAAACCAAATACAACAATGCTTTGTAATAAATGGGCCACAGGATAGAATGATAGTGGTGACTCCAAAAAATTCAGTAAGTATTTGAAAAAGAAGAAGAATAAAATGCCCTGTTGCATTTTCTCCTTGGGTAATGGTTATATCTAATTATAACATATTTTCCTTTTAGTATTAAATTCTCCATCCTCAGGCCTGAAAATGAAGACCTGAGAAATGTTTGCACATCTTGCAGATAACTAGTACTCTACAAGGGTACACTATACCCAAGTAGGGTCTACCATACTTTACAGGCTCAATAAATATCTTATAAGGTAACTCAGATGACAATGCTACAAAAAGTGCTCTAGCACATCAGGACTTGGTAGCAAGCCAATACTCTGATATTGTTTTATTTGCAAAACAATACCAAGTGTTTTAAAAGAATCAAACCTTTTTTAAAATCATTATATTCACACTGTTTTTGTTCTAATAATTTTTATCAATGATAACAGACTGAATTAGATAAGAACATCAGGGTTTTACGCGAGAAAGAGGGAGAAATCAAGAATGTGTTGTCACGCTTGTCGTCTGCTACTGAGCCGCTGAATGTAGATGAAGCAGTCACTACTACTGCACCACTTTATAAACAGTAAGTGTTAGCAAAGTATTAATGATCTATATTAATATAAGTGGAAGTAAGATTGTTAGTGTTGTGAAAGGCAGATGTTTTATCTACTTGCATAGATGGGGGCTGAAAACTAGGAAAATGTAACCTCTATATTTAAATGTCTCATTTGGAAAGGGATAATGAAATATAAATTTTAGATTTGCCATATTTGATAGGTACATTTCATAGCCTTGTAATCCAACCTTGGAATACCAGTTTTATATTTTTTATTTGAGATTAACCCATTCACGACAGGACATATTTTTGCCTACTCCCACTTACGCCGGAAAGTTAACAAGCGTGTGGTGCTTCATGCTTGGATGTTTTCTCGCTGCGAGGGGCCACACTGATCCTCTCAGAGCATTTTTTACCCACCCTATTCTTATGGTTTTCATGAAAGCATAAGTAATTTTTTACTTTATTTTATTTCTTGGCCAAACACATTTGATTTTACAATAGTTTTTCGACTCGGATCTTTCTATTCAACTGATCAAGAAGCAGAAATTACCATGATGTCATCAATATCACATAGTTTTCTGTAATATCAATTTTTTTAACGTTATGTCTCATTTTATGACACTCAAACACCTATTGCTGACGTTTCAGCGTGTCAGTACTGGCCTCCCGGGGCGCGGCCAGAAAATATACCACGTCTCAGGACGTTCCCCGTAATAGCAGGTCAACTGGCGCGAATGGGTTAATGTTATACCTCGTTTTATGACACTCAAACACCTAAACTAAAGTTACAAAGTCTAAGAAACTATTTAAAATTATTATATTTGAGAACACTCTAACAATCTGTTGCTGATGTTTCAGCACATCACAATTGCCCCTCCTAGAACTCGGTGAGAAAATGTTCAATGTCTCAGGACGTCACCCGGGTCCGGGGATATTTTTCGACCTTGTGATAGGATGTCATCTGGTGTGAATGGGTTAAGGACATGTAGACCATGATGAGTTTCCCAGATATATAGTTAGATTAGATAGCTAGAAGACAGTAAGAAACAAAGATAGGAAAGGATTACATGAATATATAATTAACCCCTTGACCTATTTGTGCTGGTTGATGTCCTATCACTTGATCGGAAAATATCCCCAGTTCCAGGGGATGTCTGAAATGTCAAGTATTTTCTTGCTATGATGTACTGGAACGTCAGCAATAAGATGCTAGATTGCTCTTAGATATAATTTTTTCATAATTTCCTAGTCTCTGTTACTTTAGTTTAGGTGTTCGAATGTCATAAAATATATAGTGAAAAAAACAAAAAAAAAATAAAACAAAGAGGTCACAGAAAACTACATAATATTGATGATGTCATGGTAATTTCTGCTTCTGATCTATTGAATAAAAAAAATCTGAGTTGAAGAACTATGGTAAAATCAAATTTGATTGGCTAAGTAATAAGAAAGAAAGAAAAAAAGACTAATGTAATACTATTTCTAATTTTTGATTACCTGTGATATCATGTCACGTCATGTCACAAGGTACATGTACATGCTTGCATGTACATGTATGATTGTTGATATTGTTCTTCTTTTTGAAAAAAAAAAAAGTACAAAATATCTTTTTTGATACGGCACTAAAAGAATGCTTCAACTTTTCATTGGTATCATCACATAGAAGTGAAAGGCAAAGGCAAAGTTCAGTAAAATAACACTAGAAAATCATTGTCTCCTCTGAATGTGGCAATATTTTTACATGCCTCTACATTGTAGACGCAATCATGCAGACCATAAGAATAGGATGGATGAAAAACATGCTCTGAGAGGTTCAGTGCGGTCTTGCGCAGCGGGAAAAAACAAACAAAAGGAAGTATTGTACGCTTGTTATCTTTACAGCTGAAGCGGGAGTAAGTGAAAATATACCCTGTTGTGAATTGGTTAATGATAGATGACCTAATACTCACATCATGGCTTAGCAGATCCTGCTGGTGACATGATGCCATGTCATGGCCTCTGCCTCAGTGGACAAATAGCCCATGGCATTAGGCCTGCGTATTTTGAAATACCTGTGCAAAATGTCTAGACAGTCAAAACCTCTGTTGTTAACCCATCCACAACGGGGGAATTCTAGCCTTGAATGTCCAAATGCCGGGGCGTTCGAATTATTAGGCCTAAATCAATTGAATGGCTGGCACAATACTGTGCCGCCCGGCCACTGGGCTTTTGAATGCGCGGTACACATACTGTACCACCCGTCCTGTGTGGGTTAATGGGTTCATGACTGTTACTATGCTTACATGTTTTTTTTGTGATCAATTAATCTTATAACAACTATTGAAAAATATGCTAATATAGCACAGATACGCTGCCAATCCCTGGTAGATTGGAAAAGAAAACAATAAGCTAGTGTTCAGTTCATTCATGGTTGTAATTTGCCTCTACACAGGATAGAATCTGAATGTGGATTATGCAAACACTTTATATTAGGAAATGTAATGAGAGAATGCCCCTCTATTTTTCTGTCTTTCTTTCTTGTCTTGAAGTAAGTTTCACAAAAGTCTATTGTCTTTTTGTATTTCCTATTCAAAGGTGGTACTACAATTTAATGGCGTAAATGAAATGAGAGGCATGGATGGATGGATAAGAAGGGGAGAAAGTTAGAAAAGGGATGACTATTTGATATTAATTTCTTTGAAATTTGAACCTGTCATTAGTTTATTCTCTACACTAATATAATCTTGGATATGTACCCAGGTTGTTGAATGCCTATGCCGAAGACCAGGCCACACAGGATGCCATTTATTACCTGGGCGAGGCACTGCGGCGAGATGTAATTGACCTTGACTGCTTTTTGAAGCATGTCCGTTCTCTCTCACGGAAGCAATACCAACTGCGTGCGACAATGATCAAGTGTCGAGCCAAGGGTAACATGGCTGGCTGAGATGTTGAACATGCAAGGACAGCCTGATATATGTGGTGTATGTTATAAAGCTTGATTTATGAGTATGTAGATAAGATACTAAAAGTGAATCACTCTTAGGATATTGGTTAAGAGTTATTAGGGTAAAATTCATACATTTGAATATGTGATGAATGGTAATTATGAAATCAGAATGAGTTTATAAAATATATCATTATCTGTGCAATCAATAATTATTAAAAGCTGTTGCAGGAACCTTCCAAGTTTGTTACCTTGTTTGGTTGTATTTGCAGTATCACTGAATTCATACTGTGACAAGGCTGAGTCATGAATTTTTTTTTCATCTTAAAAGTGTGATAAAAATAGGAATTATCATGTATAAAAAGAAGAAAATATATCAATTGATGCTTCTGAGTTAACCAAACAGAAATAATGGTAGTATATTTTCATTGCAAATGAATATAAACCAATGGGATTTTACCCTCTCTTGTGGAATGATTAACGTGTAAAAGTGTGAGTTATATTTCTGTTCTGTATTGCTGGTATTACTTTCATTTTTCAGTTAAGTGTTTTCATGATTGGAAGAAAATTTAGAACAGAA
>NW_028234406.1:35259099-35261599 GCF_977035675.1 Penaeus japonicus | reverse complement strand
GCGTTCCACATCTGCATTCGAGTGAGGTAGTGTTAGGACAGTCAAAGCCAATTCTGCAAGATCACTGAAGGGGTTTTCTCCAGTTGCATCTGTGTGCGAAGATATTTCAGCCCAGAGTTCTGATGTGTCAGTATTTTTCTTCCACAGTATTTTATGTAGATTTCTCCACTGGAAGTCAATTCGTGTCAAAATTTCATCACTCTCAGTGAACATCTTTGCTAGATCTATTATTCCAGGCTTTATGGATTGCAAGCATTCACCTGCACTCAGTAAGGACATTGACTGCAAGACTTGAACATTGTCAGGCAGACGTTGCTCAAGCTGTTTGATTAGCTCCACAACAAAACTTACACATCTTTGTCTTATTTGTTTTTCATGAGGAAATTTGCATTCTGACATCTCCTTTTCAAACTCATATCCCAAGTAAGGACGTGGGTCCAAGTAGCTTTCAATCAACTCCCCTCCCTCAATGTTTTACCTGGGATGAGGACCTTTGACTTCATAGAATCAATAAGATGAAGAAGGTCACTCAGTAGTTTCGTTGGATCTTGTACCTCTGCTTCAAATTTCTTATTAACTCGCTGAACTTCTCCCAGAATATGTTTCAGAAATACAAGGAATGCATAGTTTTCCTTGTCACAAAACATTCCATACAGGATCTCAGCTGTGTAACACTTTTCACCATGTCTTGCCATGCCAAAGTGAGTCTTAAGTTCAAGCCATTGTTGCAAAATTCTGACTATTGCCGATTCAACTGAAAGCCATCGAGTCTGGCTCAGGTGAATTGATTTAAGTGGCGCTTGACCATCATTTATCAGAGAAAATATTTCCTTGTATCTAGCTTGGCGGATAGCAGAGTGGGAAAACCAATTATAAGTCTCTTTAATCAAAAAGTCTAGGTTTCTAGGGAGGCACTGAGCTGTTGCATGAGACACAGCTAACTGCAAAGAATGGCAGACACACTTAATAAGGATGAGATGAGGAACTTCTGTTTTGAGTTTTGCATACACTCCACTGTTAACTCCCGTCATAACAGAAGCATTATCAGTCCCTATAGCAGTGAGCTTTTGTAACTCCAGTCCATTATTTTTCAAGGATCTTTTCAAGGCATCACATATTCCAGTAGAATCACAGTCTGGGAGTTCAACAAGGTCCAAAAATGTCACTACAATTTTTTTCTTACTTCTTGAGTAAAATCTAATAGCAATTCCTAGTAGCTTGGTTACTGTAATGTCATTACTCTCATCAATTAAGAGACTGAACTTTTGATCACCAATGTCATCTTTCAAATCACTGCTGAAGTGTGGAGCAAGCACGTTGCACACAATAGCACTGCACTTTGTCCTCTTTAGCTTGAAATCCTTGCATCCCTTACTATCTGCAAATCTTACTTTGCACAGCTCACTGAGGTGATCAACAACACGTAATGAACAGTGTTCTGCAATGAATAGGGATACATTTCCTTCAGTCACATGTGTGTCACTACTCACTTTTTCAAATGGTATTGTGCCTTGTCTTTCGGTACTGAAAGGTTTCTCTGCTTTCTTATGTTTTAATGTCTGTCTGTGTCTATCAATGTCACTACGTTTTGCAGACAGTGTGCAATGACAGTACTTACAAACACATTTCGTATCATCACCTTCTACTCTCCGCAACCATTTCTCATAATTTGGGTCTTTTAACCACTCTGCTCTAAAATGTTGTGCATACTTTTTGCTCATTGTTGCTTGTAGAAAGCTAGGCAACCATCGAATTGCGACGTACGTGAAGTAAGCGTAGCTACGAGCAAAATTATCGACGTACCGAGGCGGGTTTACACTTGAGAAGCTGAGGCAAAATGTCCAGAAACGTACGTCGCGTCTGTGAAATTACTAATGATAACAGTATCCAATGAAAAAGGTAGTACAATATTGTTTAACTTAACTACCTAGCATTTCAGACACAACTTGGACAGGACTCTGACGAGTGGCCGACGGGTTCGGTTCTCCCGCACCAGCCATGATTTTATTTTATTGATAAAACAAAGCATTACACACCTATAGAGGTATTTATTTTACGTATGTTTGTCACAAAATGCGTACATCAAGCGTCTGGGGTACTGACATTACGTGGTAGCTAAAACTAACTAAATAAATAAACAAATGAATTAATAAAAAAATGAAAATATAAAAAGTACATGATAAAGAGCAACTGTAATGAGCCATAAGGCGCTAAATTTGGAGCTAAGTATTTTAAAAAAGCGCTAAAAAAGGCGCTAAGGCGCTAAATGATAAATTTAAGCGCTAAATAACTTGAAAAAGAGCTAGATTTAGCGCCAAAAGCGCTAAGTTGGCAACTCTGAACGTAGCGTAAGACCAGACGGATGTTTGATACGTGTACCGAACGTGTGAAGGTGTCTGTTTCGTACGTGTCTCCTTGTTCTGAAGAAATAGCTTGTTGTTTTTATCAATTGGCAGCATTATGATAATTACCAATGTCATTATCTACAGTTGACTATCTT
>NW_028234406.1:35216599-35224099 GCF_977035675.1 Penaeus japonicus | reverse complement strand
TGGAAGGGTGCAGGGAAAAGATGTATAGGTGATAGCACAATCCTATTTTCCGGAGGAAAGACAAACGAAAAGGGAGTAGCGGTGATGCTGAATAAAATTGCCATCAGGAGTCTGCTAGGATACTGTACAATATCAGATAGAGTATTATATGTTAAGTTAAAGGGACATCCGTTTAATATCAGCATCATTCAAGGTTATGCCCCAACTAAAGAATCAACAGAGCAAGAAATAGAAAGTTTATATGATAAAATCGAAGAAATATGCAAAAGTGGGATAGAGAAGAAATGGAAATGTAGTGGGTCCATACGGTCTGGGAGAAACAGATGAAAGAGGTTAAAAATGGATAGAGTGGTGTTCTGAAAAAGATCAGGTTATTATCAACACGTGGTTTGAACATCCACCAGGAAGGCTGTACACATGGAAAATTCCAGGCGACAGTAATAGAAATCAAATTGATTACATAACTATCAACAGGAGGTTCAGGAACGCTGTAAGACAGGCAAAAAACATACCTCGGTGCGGATTGCGATGCAACCAAGACCCTGTAGTTGCAACAATCAAGATTAAATTGGAAAAGCAAAAACCGATAAAGACTAAAGAGGAAAATTTAGACCTCGAAAAGATAAAATAAAATCCCAGAATCAAAGAAGTTTTCCGACTGGATATTAAGAATATATTAAAAATAGATACGTACATCTATCAAGTGAAGAGAATATTGATGTAAATTCTCGTATTGTGAATTATAAACACATAATGAATGAAAGTGCAACAAAAATCATTCCTGCAAGGGATGAAAAGTCAAGAAAGGAGGGAAGCGAAACAAAAATCAGAAGAATATAGAATATTAAATGATATAATCACGAAAAATGTCTATAAGAAAAGGAAAAGTGGTTAAATGAAAAGTGTGATAGAAAGATAGAAAGATTGAAGAATACAGGTACTTAAGAAATATATTGGGCCATTAAAGAAATAATAGGCAAGAAAATATGTAGCGCTAGTGGATGTATAAAAGCTAAAGATGGTACACTCATAATGGAAAAAGATCATATTCTGAAAATATAGTCAGAATACATAGATCTTTTTGCAATGAAAGGGGTAACAAACCATCCATCAAAGACGAAAAAATATGACCGGATATAATAGACACAGAAATGGAACATGCAATCAAAAAGACGAAAAAGGGAGAGGCTCCAGATGGAGACCAAAGCTTGATTGAAATGACAGAACTGAAGGAAATAAGGAAATATATAAAACAGGAAACATACACGTAGACCTAGTAAGATTAATGTTCATAGCAAAACCGAAAAAAATCTTAGGCAACTAATGTGAATTCCACAGAACAATAAGTCTAATTAGTCATTTTATCAAAATCCTCTTAAGAGTTTTAGTGTACAGAGCAAAGAAAAAGGCAAAAGCAGAGATTGGAGACAGTCAGAAATGCAACAAGATCTGGGCTATGTTTTATAGATTTCACACACACACAAAACAACAACAACATAATAATAAGTTTAGCATAAGAAATTATTCAAATTTCTATACAATTTAAATATAGACGGAAGGGATCTAAGGATTATTAGAAACATTTATTGGGAACAAGAATCAACAATTAGACATAAAAGAGAACTAGGTGAGTGGCTAAAGATTAAAAGAGGTGTCAGGCAGGGATGCGCCCTGTCCCCAGATTTATTTTCTCTCTACAGCGAAATGATTTTAAGGGAATTAGACAATCTACCGGGAATCAAGACTGGAGGCAGATGCATCAACAATATACGATATGCAGATGACACTGCACTGGTAGCATCAAATGAGAAGGACGACTAATAGAAAGGAGGTAAGATCATCCAATCCCCATTGTCCAGCACTCAAGTTAAAATTGGGAATCTTTTTAATTAACAGAGATTCAAGCATCTTTCTTTCGTACGCATTAGACGATTTGTGAATTAATTTTACGTTACTCCAATTTAGATGATGACCGGCATCACGCATATGAATAAAACAAGCATTCGATTCCCTAGCGTACCTGATATCGCGTTTGTGTTCACTTATTCTTTTTTCCATCTCTCTACCCGTTTCACCTATGTAGAACTTCGGACATTCATTACAAGGAATAGCATACATGCCTGAAGAAGTGCCAAGGGTAGCGCTGGATGCATTGTGTTTAACCAAAGTTTTACGCAACGTGTTAGAATAAGTGAACACTATATCGATGTCCACTTTTTAAAATAACTGCCGCTTATCTTCGAGTGACTGATTAAATGGATAGCTTATTAGTTGTACCATTTAATCAGTCACTCGAAGATAAGCGGCAGTTATTTAAAAAAGTGTCATCTAACGTTGCCCATACTTCCTTTTTGGACCATAGAAACTTTTTACACTCTCCATGGGCTGGAACAATCCCAAATTCAAGCTTTAAAAGATTTAAAAGCAGATGAATCAATTACCATCACTTAACCTGAGAAATGTAGAGGTTATGCTATCGTTGACAAACAGAGTTATATTAGCAAAGTAAACCTTATCTTAAATGACTCTTATTTTTTTCAGATAACTGAAAACCCCTTCTTTACAGTATTTTTTAGATCTGAAGACAAACTTAATAGATTTCTAAGAACATTACTTAGAGATCAAATTATTACTAAAGAAATCTTCAAAGACCTCTCCACTTCAAGTTCTTCTCCAGGTGTACTCTATGGTCTCCCAGAAGTGCACAAGAAAGACAATCCAGACTGTCCCATCTTCGGTGTTCTAGGCACGTTTAACAATTGCTAAATTTCTAGTCCTCATCCTAGAACCTTTGACAAAATATGAGTACACAGTTAAGAGCTCCTTTGACTTTGCTTCAGAAATAATTAACGTTAAACACAACAAATTCATCATGGTCAGCTTTGACGTGGAATCTTTATTTACGAACATCCCTTTTGAATGGAACTAGAAGTGTTGATCTCCCTAAACCTCTTCACTTAATTTTACAATGGTTCTTTCACGCCTTCTTAAGAAAATTTTCCGAAATAGATACACTAACCGGTTGTCAACTGTCATATCAATCTCCCATGTCTGAAAACTTTTAATTCTATGGCGATATTTATAACATGTTTTGAATTAGCGTAACTGCCCAAGACTATATTGAATCCCTGTTCCATAAACCTTTAGATGTATTATGTAAATTTTGTCAATTTATTCTTATTTTACCATTCACGTTGTCTGAGTTCTTTGTTGATGTTTGTCTTACCTGAATATTTACAACTTTTTGGGGTGAAATATTATGTTGGCTTTTGCATTTCTTGAAATAAGTGTAAACCATATTAAATATATATATATATATATATATATATATATATATATATATATATATATATATATATATATATTTCAATTCCAGATGCGCCATATTAATCAAATCTAACCACAGTATAGCAATGAAGAAATTGATACAATGTCTTTTAATTTTGTCGTCTTTATCATCTCAAGAGATTTCTTCGTAACATCTATTGTCATTGGTTGGCTGACACCTGAAATTCTAAGCCTGCGTCTTAATATCGGAAAGTAGAACAATTCTACTAATGTCTCTCTTTTGTTTTCTAGCTTGAAAATGGCTCAAGAGGTTAGAGCCGAAACGTTGCAATAAACAATAAAGAGACACTTGTTCCAAGAAGTATTGTTTACTTTTGTTGCCCTTGCTATGAATGGAAACTAGATAGATACAAACACACACACACACACACACACACACACACACACATATATATATATATACATATGTGTATATGAATATATATATATATATATATATATATATGTGTATATAAATATATATATATATATATATATATATATATATATATATATATATATATATATATATATATATACATATTCAATGTACATACATAAAAATACATTTCTGTATGTAAATATATATGCATAGATATACATATAAATACATATGTATACATATATACATACATAATATATATATATATATATATATATATATATATATATATATATATATATACATACAAACACACACATTTATATATATAAATATATATATATATATATATATATATATATATATGTATGTATATATATATAGATACTTATATATATGTATGTATATATATATATATATGTATACATATATATATATATATATATATATATATATATATATATATATATATGTATATATATACATAAACATAAGCATACACACATTTATATACATATTTATAGCGCATTGCGTGTCGGGAGAGGGAGGGCTTAATGATTTTCCAAATAAAGAGAAATAAAGGAAAAACAGCGACAAATCAAACACCTATCATTGAACTCAAGATTAAAATTATTAACCAATAATTCCGAGGTTTAAAAAGAACTCTGTAATGGAGAAAATCTTTAAGTGAATTAGAATATCAACCGATCTTCATTTCTTAATTAATTTAACAGACTAAAAAATAGATGATTTTATGGAGGTTAGTGATAGTATGATTGTAATATGTCCAGAGTAATATTCCGGGTAATCACAAAAAAAAAAAAAAAAAAAAAAAAAACAGTAACGTGCACAAAACAGATAAAATATGTGGCAGTGTTTTATTATATTCCGGGTAATGTTCACGGGCAACTACGCCCGGGTCTTAATTCTTCCAAAACGAGATGTACAAGGCGAGGGGAATTCGCAAGAAAGCTCTTGAGATCACATAAATATGCGTACCCGCCCGAGGGGCTTACATCGCCCCCTTCGAACCGTCTGGTACCGAGTAGTAGTATCCAGAGATTTTTCCCTCCTCTTGGCCACGTCTAGCCACGGCGGCTTTTTACTCCAATTTTGAAGACGTTAATCCCCCAGGCAGTAGCCCGGGTTCACGCCTCCTGCAGATCCTGAGTCATGAACCATCAGCCGCCGGTGGAGTGACGATTTCCAAGGTGTGTTCCGGAACGCCACTGGATCGCGATGACTCTGCTGCTTCCCACGCCTCTCGGTTGCTCATGTCTGCCGCTCCGACTAATGGAGTGCTCGCTCGCTGCCCGAGTTACGACTGCTTTGTTGGTCGTTTTCATTATTGTTTTATTATTTATTCGGGAATGAAAGAGCCTTATTGGATGACGATGAAATAGACGAAGAATGGGACTTGTGTTATTTTGTGACTGTAATGAAGATTAGTATTGATTCTAGTTGCAGATTAATGGGAGAGTATTAATGAGTGTAATAATTACATCGGAGATGCTGACGATTACATTGCTAATTTTCATAACTTAGATATCACGAATGGCAGTTCCAATAGCAATTGGTTGACATCTTACTCTTGCCGCCGCCATGGATACAAAAGCTGAATGTATATACATTAATATACATCCTAAGGACAAATGGCAACTTTGAAAAGTTATGTTTCCTTGTGTGTGAAGTAGAAAAGTATGAATGAGTGACCAGTACCTTGTTACTTTGGATCCTATCAGCTACGTTTTCCTCAAAACAAACTTTTAATCGAACACTAAAGTTATTAAAGTAATAAAATCAGAGTGAAAGATCATCTGCTTTAAGATGATGAGCAAAAGGGCATCTCCGGTAATGAGAACGAATAATCAAGAGACAATTTTAGAAGCTTCATTCATCATGCCTAAGGCTTCGTTTACACCAAGCGAATCGAATCGAGTCAATTCAGTGTAACCGTTTACACCAGGCGAATCGCAGTCAATTCAAATCATGCCGATTCATGGCGATTCAGAGTCAATGGTTGGTTTAGACCCATTTTTTCATCGGTCAAGGCGAATCGGCCGAGGAATAAACACCATGCTAGTGGGCGTTCTCATTAATTTAGTGCGAGAACGACGTGCTATATATGATCCGAGATCGTGATGCCATTGCTGCTTTATGGAAGGATATTGCTACAGAAAAGAAATGCAAAGGTGAGTTAAACAGCTTTTATTTCCTTATCATCCCTATAATATATATATATATATACATATATAATAATAAATATATATTATATAATATGTTATTACTATATAAAATATTATTACACCTCTCTCTCTCTCTCTCTCTCTCTCTCTCTCTCTCTCTCTCTCTATATATATATATATATATGTATATATATGTATATATATATGTATATAGACGTATATATATATATATATATATATATATATATATATGTATATATATATGTATATAGACGTATATATATATATATATATATATATATATATATATATATATATACTATTTTATATAAATATATGTAAATACTATAAATATATGTAAATGTAAATAAATAAATATTCATATAATATATAATATAGATAAAGATAAATAGATATGAATAAGTATAAATAAATATATAAATGCATATATATATATATATATATATATATATATATATATATATATATATATATATATATATCAATAAGTTAACATAGATATATAATATTTATATATATATATATATATATATATATATATTATATATATATATATATTTTATACATATATATATACATATAAAGCTAAAATAGAAAATATGTATATATATGAAATATAATATAATATATATATATATATAGATATAGATATATAGATATAGATATATAGATATTTATTTATTTATCTGTATAAAATATTATGTATATCTATGTTAACTTATATATATAAACTTGATATGTATTATACTATATCATACAGTATTCTGTTTCCTAATGGAGGACCCAATCAACTCCACCATCTTAAATTGTTATGTGGTCATCCAAAACAAATCATTAAATTCCCCGGATCATTGACCAAATCTGGGAACAAATATCCAAAGCTCCCAAACTCAGGTCTTCTAGAAATATTTGCATGCACCCATATTCGTTGCCGACGCCTACGCCTACGCTTCCTCAGCAACAGTAACGCTGCAATTTCTGCAACAGTCAATACATCCATACTCCTCGACGGCTGCCTTGGTACTGAATGATGTTTTGATCAGATTCAGTCGGTTGGAACTGTGCTGATTCAGAATGACTTGAGTCAAATGATTCTTTATGAATCGATTCGATTCGCTTGGTGTAAACGCAGGCTAAATGAGTGCAGATTTGCTATAGAATTGCCTATTCATTATCAATATTAATGCCTTACTAGTAAGCAACAAACTTCTATTCGTTGCTGTATTAAATTTAAACCCGCATTTACTGCCAATCACTTGGGGCCGATTTTTAAAAATGTAATTCTGATTTTTCTCCGGATTTCGGAATTGATAGTATCTACTTACCGTGTGTATAAGATGGACAATTAAGCAAATTACCATGGAATAGAAAAAGGTTGTTTAACTAGTCATTTCGACGTTATATTAAAATTTAAAACATAATACTGTTTACATATGTGGTTACTTTTCTATTATTCATGAATATGAGGCAAAGGAACCCTATAATTGCACACACACACACACACACACACACACACACACACACACACACACACACACACACACACACACACACACACACACACACACACACACACACACACAC
>NW_028234406.1:35206599-35209099 GCF_977035675.1 Penaeus japonicus | reverse complement strand
CCCACACACACCCACAAATATACACATGGTATGGTGATGACAATCAAAGCAATGTTATAACTACTACAATTACTACTACTGCTGCCACTACCAGTCATAGAGAATACAACAACACATTAATTAATGGTATATAAGTCTAAAGACACTCTGCTTTTTCTACTTTTTTATCAAATTTAGCACACACACGTCAGTAATATCAACACTTTATATTCCTTCTCAGTTATTCACGATTGTAGCGCATATGGGATTATGATTCGAATAATGATATTGAAAATAACAAGACGAAATTATGAGAAGAATTATAGTGATTATGATTACTTTTATAGCAATAAAGGCACTGATGATAATGATATTAGTATTACTGATGACAACACTGATAATAATGATACTGATAATGACAACCACAACAATGATGATAATGATAATAATAATAATCATGATAATGATAATGATAGTGATAATAATGATCACACACACATACAAACACACACGCATATACATATATATGTGTGTGTGTATGGGTGTGAGTACATGCGTGTGTATGTGTGACCGTGTACTATCATTGGTAATAGGCCTAGTGACACTACTGCTATTAGTGGTAATAGTAGTGATAATATTACTACTACCTACAGTAATAACTACAACAACAACAGTGATAAAAATAACAGTGATGATAATGATAATGGATATGATAATGATAATGGTAATGATAATGAATATAATGATACTGATATTGATAAAAATGGCAAAACTAATGAGGATAATCATCTCAAATACACTAATAATATCAATGATGATGATAGAATTGAGAATAAAGATAATAGTAATAATAGTAGTGATAATAATAATGATGATTTGATAGTAACAATGATAATGATAATCACGATAATTATGAAAAAAATGATAATAACAATGCTAATGAAAAGAAAAATAAGGATGAAGAGTCAAACCAGTTGCATCAAGAAACACTAAACAAGAATGAGTGTCTGAGAGGCACAGAATAAATGCAAAAAAATTTCATACAATATACAAAAAATTGGGCAGGCAGAATATAAACAGAGATACGATAACACAGCAAGACCTGTAACCTAGAACTCTGTCAACAGCATAGTTCTTGTGGGAAAGTGCCTTTCAAATCGAAGACAATCCGGCAAAGAGAAAGAAAAAGACGTTCTGACATAATATTTGTGCTCAAGAAAGGAGAAACATGCGAATAGATATAGCATATCCAGGATACAAAAGAGTCATGAGTAAAGAGAATGTGCAACTGGAAAACTACGGTGATCCCTAATGGAAATTGAAGGATACTCGAAATGATAGAAAGATACGAAGGGGGTGGGGGTCATTCCCGTTCATGTCGGTTTCCTGGAAGAGGTACTGGAATTTAAAGCACTGGCTAGAAAAGCTGGTACTGCATAGTAGCATTGAGCTCTTGCAGAGAGCTGTGTTACTTGACACTGCAAGTCCTGCTAATGGATGCACCTCCTCTCAAGAAATCTACATATATACATACATATACTGTATATATATACACATATGCACACACACACACACACACACACACACACACACACACACACACACACACACACACACACACACACACACACACACATATATATAATACATATATATATATATATATATATATATATATATATATATATGTATATATATGTATATAAATATCTATATCTATATCTATATCTATATCTATCTATCTATCTATCTATCTATCTATCTATCTATCTATCTATCTATCTATCTATCTATCTATCTATCTATATATATATATATGAACTGTGTTCATTGTGACAAATGGATATAAGGGGTATGAATGAGACTGAATATTTTCACAACACAAGAGATGTAATTGACGCGTTTCGGGTTACCCCGTCTTCAGAACTACATGTAGTTCTGAAGACGGGGTAACCCGAAAGTCACACACACGAAAACACAAACACAAAAATACACAAACACACAAACACATACACACTTATTTATAAATGTATGTGTATGTACTTTTTTATGAAAATCCTTTCATGTTTTTTTCCAATATTTACCTTTTTCTCCAACTGTTTTTTTCGCGTTACGAGTCCTCACCTACTAAAACGTCTTACCTGCATGAAAAGATGGACTGAAGCAGAAAGGATCTTACCAAAAAAGTTTCTTAGGAAAAGAAGCTTTGTCTATTGTCCTTCTCCTAAGAACCACACAGGGAGCCCCCCCCCCCCCAGTCCAGTTAAGTCCTTCTGCCAGCGAAAGAATTTCTCTCTCTCTCCTTCTCGCTCTCTATCTCTTTTTTTTCCTCTCTCTCTCTCTCTTTCTTTCTCTAACTATGTATCTCCTTCTCTCTATCTCTCTTTCTCTCCCTATCCCCTTTTCTAACTATCTTTATCTTTCTCTCTCCCTACCTCACTCTCTCTCATTCTCTCTTTCTTTCACTCTCTCTCCCTCGCATTATTTTTCTCTCCCTCTCCATTTCTGTCGTCCAACCTCA
>NW_028234406.1:35164099-35166599 GCF_977035675.1 Penaeus japonicus | reverse complement strand
GGTCTTTTGATGATGGTAATATTTGTATTGATAATGTTATCATTGGTATCATAGTTGTTTATTGATTTATCATCTTTGTTTCGTTGTTAGCATTATCAGCATTGTTATTTCTATCATTATTGACATTGTTGCATTATTTGCGATATCATTTTTATTTATAATATCATTGTGTTTGTTGCTTTATCATTATAGCTATTTCTATTATTGTCGCTGCTGCATTGTTAGCATTATTATCATTGTTATTACTACTATTACTCTCATTAATACACTGCTAGCATTATTATCCTCGTTATTTCTACTACTATTGTCCTTATTACATTGTTAGCATGATAGTATTATCATCATTGGCATTTCTAATATCGTTACTATTGCTACATTATTATCTACATTATCTCCATTGTTGTCATTGTAATGATTGTCACCATTGTTGCCGTTATTCTTATTACTAGTTCCTATCAGTATCATCATTATTGTGGTGTATTTGGATTATTTTAGCCAGTTTATCGAAATATGCATTCAATTTCTTTTCCTTGATGCTTTTTGTTTTAGTTTCACAAGCTAAAATGTAGGAACAAAAAATGAATGGAAGAAACATGTGTTCAAAACATAATATAAATTTCATCTTATAAACGAAAGTCTTCGGTTCGCCCACGCCCCCTTTCCTTAGAGAACCACCTCAAGGAATCTGAAAGACCTTGCCATCTTCTGATATTTCTTTACTGTCAAGGGCCTCCCTCAAGGTCTGGTCTGACTTGTTGGCGAAACAGCCACTCCACTGAAGTCTAGTTATCAGGATAAAAATGGCAGAGTAAAGATAACACACGTATGAGGTATTCCGGTAATAAATACATGGTATTCGGCACTTTCATTCGTATTTTCTGTGAGATACAGGTATTCTGTGCCAGGTTGGTGGTGAAAAGTCATCGGATTCTACAGCGAAATTAGAACTGGATAGCGTTAGTGTGTTCTTGTTTCTCGCCTCTTTGAATAACTTGTTGGTAAGCTTCTTATGTTTTAGTTTCTGTCGATTTTGTGGTATCTACTTTTTAGAGGCAGATGTGAATAGGTTTTACGCCTAGTTGCTAGACTGGACTGATTTTTTTCCTCAGCGGATTATAAACTTTGAAGATATTCCACTGTGAGCTATGAAAATCATTTGTAAAAAGTCCCGGGACATTCTTATGCTGAAAAGGGGAGATGCAAACCAGTTATGATAGTCATGATACAATGAGTTTTATGAAATATAAGTCTTAGTTAAGTAGAATTTTGTTTTGACTAAAACACCACCGATCGTCATGATAACCATCATCATTAGCATCATTATTATCACATTCATTATCATAATCTATATCATTGTTCTTGGCATTTTCGCACTGATCTTGTACTTGCTTTTTATTAGATTTATCTATTTTCACTTATATCAGAGAATATCAGTTACTACTTATCTATCAAAATATATTATTTAAAGAACTCCCTCCATTTTTTTCACCCTAAGGTCCTCAGAGGCTTGTGATAATAATGATAATAATAATAGTAAAAATAGTGATAATGATGATGGTGATAATGATGATTATGATTATAATGACATAACGATGATAAGAATAAGAGTGATAATATTGATAATAATGATAGTCATAATAACAATAATGATTATAGTAGAAGTATTATCAGCAATATTAATAATGATAATGGTAATGATAATAATAATAATGAGAATGATATGGATGAGAATGATGATGATAAGATAATGATAATAATGATGATGATAATAGTCATAATGATGAGATTAATATCCATTCAAATGGAAAATATAAAAAGATGCGTTATTGTAATATTCCATCTTCCATAGAAAACTCAGTATGTTTACCATTATCATTGAACTTTTGAACTGCATCGGGATTAATATCCTAATAGAATTATCATGGTCCTAGTTAGACGGTCCTTTTTTTTTGGTCGTGTGGACATTTTAGAGCAGTACTTCTTGTTTTGATCCTTTTGATTAACTGTATTTAATATTTTTACTGATACTGCGACATTTTTTTCACTCCATACGATTCCAACTTACTTCGGCTATCTTTACCCCCCCCCCTCCAAAAAAAAAAAAAAAATGTATGTCGTCGAGTCAAGATTTAGAACTAATGGAAGAAAAATATTCTCTTTTACATACGATATATCTGGTGTATGTTGTTGAGTGCCTGCGCATAATATCATAATTACGTAACCACAAATCTAGACTGTAATTATCTAACTTATATGTAAGTAAACGAACACAGTGTTTGTACAAGTGTAAAGACCCGTCTATGAGTAAATGAATATGTTTTATCCAAAGATTCCATGAAGTTTGTTCATGAAGGCACAGCTGCTATCTGATTATGCGAGGCAGAGGCTGGCGAGACATACATATGTACATATAATGGTTAGATTATTCTCGAATTACACACTACAGACGTATAGATGATTAAACATTCATTCATATCATATCAGAATAAGGCGGAAGTTG
>NW_028234406.1:35134298-35141798 GCF_977035675.1 Penaeus japonicus | reverse complement strand
CATGCATTAGCAATTTTCAGTAAATACCTATGGAGATGAAAAATAATGATAAGCTCTATAAATTAAAAGTAATGTATGCTTATATCTGTATTATACATACATATATATATATATCATATATATATATCTATATATATATATTATATATCTACATATATCTACATACATACATTCTTTATATTTATATATATATATATCATATATATATTATATTATAATGTATGTATATCTATATCTATATATATATTTATATGTTTATATATATATATATGACTATTATATATATATTATCTATATAAATCTTTATATATATATATATTTATGTGTGTGTTTGTGTGTGTGTGTCGTGTGTGTGTGTGTGTGTGTTGTCGTGTTGTGTACTGTGTGCTATGTGTGGGTGTGTGTGTGCTGTGTGAGTGTTTATTGTGTGTGAGTGTGTGTTGTTTGTGTGAATGTGTGATGTAAATATATATGTATCTATGTACAATGGCACACACACCATACACACACACACACACCACACACAACACAACACACACCAACACAACAAACACACACACAATCACCCACACGGACACACGGAACACACACACACACACACACGGCACACACACGCACAAAAGGAGGAAGAAACACACCCTCGAGTGGTTTTAACACCTCACACAACGAATTAAACGACACCCGCCTAAAAGAAACTAAGGAGAGCGAGATGGTGGGTTTCACCTTGTTTACTACAGAGAATCAAAAAGTTTTTAATTAAAGGTTTAAAGGTCTTTTCACGATCATCGCGCTTAATATGTAAACAAAGTCCTCAGACATTCTTGCAACAGGCCTATTTTCAGCGTTCGGAGAAGAAGGCTGTTGCATAACTTGTGTCTTTTCTCTATAAGTAGCCAGCAGCTAGACTCTGCAATCAACCTCATAGTTCCTCATCCTATGCTCTGTGGAAAGCAAGGCGCTTATGGTATTAATGGAGCCCTACTTAGCTTGTGGATGAACAGTTTGTTTGCTTAAGTTTAAGTGTTGACAGGGACAGAGTACTATGAGATCTAGGAATAACCTATGATATCAGTTGTAGAAGAATGTATAATAGAGAGTATAGATTAAAGGGGGAACACGGAAACAAGGGAGGGAAGCGGGGGAAGGGAGACGGGAAAAGGTCTAGAAAATGTGTTAGATGAGATATAAGTATCTAAAAACAAAGCTTCAGCAGGATACTAAGAGTATCTATATTATATTATAGATATATATATTTATATATATTTATATATATATATTAATATTATATATTTATATATAATTTATATATGTAACATTAAAAGAATATCAGTTCTAGAAAGAAATATACGACTAAGAACGATATCAGTTCCAGAAATATCGGGTTAAAGAGGTTAATTATTCTAGTGAATATAAAAATTGAACAGGGTACTCAACTTCTAGAGAACATTATGGTCTTGTTAATAAGCCATTGACGATACTTATTAATGTAACGAAAATAAAAAGGAAATGTTCAGACATTAACAGGGAAAAAAACGTAAAAACGATGTGTTAAAAAACAGTTAGCCCAAAACCATTTTTTAAAAAGCGTGTGTTCGCGGCTAAATGTTCTTTGCCAAAAAAAAAAAGCAATAAAAAAATGAACAAAAAAAACAACAAAAAAAAAAAAATGCAATGTTTTTCAGTACACTCCCAACTCTTCCCAAACACTCAAAGCGAAATGGCAGTTTTATAGGTTACTGGAACTGAAACTCCAGGCATGTCTGATTCCGAAACGTCGTTAGTTTTTTATCCTTTGTAGAAAGATTTAAAGGGGACACTTTACTTACTAGTAGAACTTTAACAACACAGATACACACGCACAATCTACTAAATATATATATACACACACATACACATATATTATTATATCACTCTCTATTATATATAGTTTATATTATATATATATATATATATAATATATTATATATCTTATATATATTATATATTATTATATTCCCGTGGGCACTCCGGCAGCAAATTGAATTAGAAAATTCAACACACCACAAATCAGGTTACCAAGAGTTTATATCTATGTGGAGGGAAAGATGGTTAAGAATGCAGTGAGTAGTAACGCCATTGTTAATATAGAAATACAAATTTCTATATTTCTTCTCTCTTTGATAGATAGATAGATAGATAGAATAGATAGACAAGATAGATAGGAGAGAGCGATAGAGAAGACTGATGAGAGAGGAGAGCGAGGAGAGAGAGAGTGGAGAGAGCGAGAGAGAAGGGAGTGAGAAGAGCGAGAGAGAGAGAGAGGATGGAGCAACGGGCAGAGATGAGAGAGATAAATAAGCACAGAGCAAAGAGAAGAAGAAGAGTGAGAGAATATGCTGATGAAATTGCCTATTACACGAGTGGAAAGAAAACAGTCATTCTCTCACAATATTAATCTTCGTATATAATTCGAAAAGAATCAAGACTTGTTACAACGTATATATATACTCATTTATATTATGCGCTATTATCCCTATTATCTTTAAAGCCATTTACAACATACTTCAGCCGTATCCGCAATACGGAAACAGCAGTGAGTATTTTATTCAAAACCGCCGACGGCTCGCGAGTATCATTCCCAAAGAAGCCTTAACTTTCTCTAAACATCGCATTGGGAAGAGGGTAATTTTTGAGGACTTCCTCATCATTATCATCTCCTTTGCCGAGAGAGGGAATGCTTTATCGCCACTTTTCAGTCTGGGGCCTTCTCAATCTTTCTCCAGCTCCCTCTCCTCGATCTGTCTATTTTTTCCTATCTGTGAGTGCATACCTGTCTGATTAATATCTTGTCTGTCTGCCTTTCTGATCGTTTTTTTTTTTGTCCTGTTTCCTGTCTGTCTGTCTCTCTCTCTCTCTCTCTCTCTCTCTCTCTCTCTCTCTCTCTCTCTCTCTCTCTCTCTCTCTCTCTCTCTCTCTCTCTCTCTCTCTCGTTCTGTGTCTGTGTATGTGTCTGTCTGTCTGTCTATCTGTCTATCACTTTCTCGTTCTCTTTCTTTGACTTTCACAAAACGTTGCCAGCAATGTAGCCTGATTTCCTGATTTACATACGCGTTAAGTTTTGCGATGTGCCTCTCTCATTAGCACAGATCACTCTGGCTTTGATTATTTCATTAAGAGACGGCTTTCAAAGTAACTTTAATCGCATTACTACAGGACAACCGATGTCCCTGAAAATTAAAAAACAACAACAACAACGACAAAAACATTGAGAAAAAGGCCATGCAAACCGACTGTCAGTCACTTTCAAACGTATTCACTGTATAATCATTTGCACATTAAACTACAGTCTTATGATTCAGCAGCATGGTAAATCTTATTTACTAACTCTGGTATTAAGTAACATTTTATTGAAAGGTTGGTCGGATCTCTATCTTTGCATTATTGATTAGAATGATTAACGTTGTTTGCAATCAGTTCATCGAGTTACAATGCTTACCCTTCAGAGATTACTATATTTCTAAGACTATTTGAAAATAAGTGGGAAAGTATATACATATATACATATATGTATACATATATATATAGCTATTTATATGTCTCTCTCTCTCTCTCTCTCTCTCTCTCTCTCTCTCTCTCTCTCTCTCTCTCTCTCTCTCTCTCTCTCTATAATCATATTATATCTATATATATATATATATATATATACATATATATACTTACATACTAACATATTGCATATAGTATGTATATATATATATAGATATTATACTATCTATATATATATCTAATATATATATATATTGATATATATATATATATATATATATATACTTAGTATATATATATATATGTATATATACATATATATATATATATATACATATATAATATATATATATAATATATATATATAATATATATATATGTATAAATAAGGTGATGAAATTATATTAAATATCATACACAACACACACACACACACACACACACATACACACACAAAACACACACACAAAACACAGCGCACACACACACACACACAAACACACACACACACAAACCACACACACTTACACATCCTCAGCCTCTTGAAGAATATTCTTAAACCAAATACCGCAAGCTTTACATTAACTTATTCCACCATTCATAATATTTTCTTTTCGGGCATTTGGTCGTATCCATGATAATTTTCCAGATTCAAACTTCCGCGCCACAAACTCTGTTCATATCAATTACTCTTCTGTTCTCCAAACTTTCTCTAATTTCAACTTCCACGAAGAATAGTTTCGTATTTCGTATGAGATGTGTTTCCTTTGTTTATTGTTTGTTTGTAACGCGATCGATTGTAATAGATATTCGGCGATCATGGTAACGACGAATGCCATTTCATGATCTATTTGCGTATTAATTGCCTTGCTTATTTATTTATCTAATGGTTTGGATCACACATCGTTTATCCAAATGCTTTTTTATTTGCTATGATGTTTATATATTCATTATATCCATTCTTTTCTCTTGCTATTTCCCTTCCCTTTTCCCATTCTTATTTATTATTATTTTTTTTGTTATCCGTTCTGTTTTTTTTCTCTCTTTTATATTATTATCCCTTTAACTCCTCTCCATTCTCATCTTTTATCCCTGACTACTTCACTACTCTCTGTCACTCTGCTCGATCTCTACTCTCTCATGTCTCTCTCTCTCTCTCTCTCTCTCTCATGGACTCTGCCATGCTGTCACATCTCTCGCTTCGGTATTTATAAAATCATACTCGTCATTCGAGGTCCTTCTATCTGCGTCGCGAGACCTTCAACCTCGTGCTCTGCTGCTCTCTAGCATGTATACTCACGGGAAGTCAAGTACTGATGTCGTACTATTCCGTCTCGTCAGCTCATCCTCTCTCTCTCCTCTCTCTCTTTTCCAGGTCGACTCTCTCCCCCCCCGCCCCATCAAGACCCCTCTTCTGCACCCTCGCTTCGGAAGCTGTAATCCCACAGATAAAAAATCCTGAATGAAGGATCTGAGGACCGGTGCAAGAAGGAGGATCGAGGGGGAGGGAGAGGGAATGCAATGAGGGCGGAACAACAGGACAATACAGAAGCGACCGGAGGCGCTAGCGCCGGGGGTGGGAGGGAGAGAGCGGAGAACGAGGCGAAAGGGTGGTGAGTGTGAGGTGGGGCGTGTTGGAGGTGGTGGAGGAGTGGAGTGGGGACGAGTGGCCCGATAGCAAAAGGGCTGGTGGTGGGGGGAGCGCGAGTGCCCGATAGACAAACACCACGTGAGGGGAAAAAAAAAGCATCATAAACGTACATAGATGAATGTTTAGGATCCACATAAATCTTCCCACTGGCCATAGGTTGCGCAGTGCCAGGCCTCCGACAGCTGAGGGCTGAGGCCCAATGATATCAATAAAAGCGCACATGATCACTTGGCCATCACCGGGATCTCCGCCTCTCGTCTCCTCTCAGCTCCTCTCCCTCGTTCACCTGGGGTCAACAGCACTGTCCACTGCCTCCACTTCCATTCTAAAAATTGACTGTATCCACAATATGCTCGTCCCTCTCCCCTCGTTTTCTCCCAAATTCTCTACCTCCTAACCCTACTTCTAACCTCTAGACCTTTTCTTTCCGTCTTGCATCGCATCCTCTCTCTCTTCCCTCTCCTCCGCTTCTAACTCATCTTCTCTTCCTTTCTCCTCTCTCTCCCTCTTCCTGTCCCTGTCCCTTTCCCCTGGTCCCTGTCCCTAGTCCCCTGTCCCCTGATCCACCTGTCCCTGTCCCTGGATCGGGGACTGTCCCTGTCCCTGTCCCTTGTCCCGAGTCCCTGTCCCGTCCCGTCCCTGTCCCATGTCCCTGATCGCCTGTCCCTGTCCCTGTCCTGTCCTCTGTCCCTGTCCCTTGTCCCTGTCCCTGCTCCCATGTCCCTGTCCCTGTCCCTGTCCACTGTCCCCTTCGTCCCGTGTCCCTGTCCCTGTCCCTGTCCCTGTCCTCCTGTCCCTGTCCCTGTCCCTCTCATTCTCCCTCCTCCGTTCTCATGTTCCCCCTCTACCTTCCTCTTAACCCTCTCCCTTTCTTCCCTCTCTCCCTCATCCCTCCTCATTCTCCCCTTCATCTCTTCTCTCTACCGTACCTCCCTTTCCTCTCCTCCCTCTTCTTTTTCATTGTCTCATTTACAAAAACAAATAAAAACCTCTCCCTCTCTACTTCCTTCTCTTTCCACATGCTAATGCGCCAAATCTCGCCTTCTCGTTCCACGGGTTATATCCCCTTTTTAGTCTCCTTTCTCTACCATGCTCTGCCCCTCCCCACCCCTCACACTACGCCCTATCCAACTAATAACTCTCCTCTCCGCTCTTTCGTGCTATTCTTCCTACATACTCTATCCGTCTCTCCTCACCCCTCTCACCCTGGTATACTCTTCCTGTCTCTCCTCTCTCCTCCCTCATTCTCCTCACGATCAACTTCTCTTCATCTTATCTTCTCTGCTATACTCTCATCCATCCCTCCCTCTCCCTCTCTCCTCTCTTCTATACCCTTCTCTCTTTCTGAGCGGTGTGATTTGATTCCCTGTTGCTCTTATATTGGATGAGATCTCTTATTGGCAGAGGGCTGATAATGGTGTAAGTAAATTTTTTTATTAGTTATAACAAGCGTGGAAACAGTTAGCCGACCTGAAGATGCCATTAAAGGGGAGTTGGATGGGGCTTGTAACTTGTAATTGAACTTAAGCGGCACTTAATCTGTAGAACAAAATGGTGATTTTTTTATCTCTTTTTTTATGAGGTTCTCTACCTAGAGCCAAAAGATTTTGATCGGGTATGCGAAATTTCATAAAACAAACAACACCACAACAAACACACACAACAACAACACACACAAACCACATTCTATATCATATATATATATTAGATATATATATTTTATATGTATATATAATTATTATATATATCTATATATATATATATATATATATATATACATAAATATATCTCTATATCTATCTATTATATATATATATATATCTTATTTATCTTATATATATTTACATATATATGTTGCGTGTGTGTAGTGTGTGTGTGTGTGTGTGTCGTGGGTGCTGTGTGTGTGAGTGAGTAAAAGAGCGATGTGTGTTTGAGTGTGTGGGGTGCGTGAGGCGTGTGTATCACCAACAAACTTAATTATGCACGAGGGCAGCAGTAAGAGTATGTACATGAGTGGGGTAAAAATCCGCAAGATTTTTTATACGAAAATTGGTTCAGGATACGATATAGTAAGTCAAGGACCCCAGTGTTTGGAAATGAAGGGAGATGAGGTTGTCATTTGCTACAGAAGGAAAGCGGGAATCTCGGGACCGTGTTGCGCAAGCATTAGGCCAGTGACATGTGGTTTACCAATCGGGCGAAGTGTTATCACGCTACAGAGAGCCCCCTGACAAAGCACAAAAAGCAACGAGAGAAGAAAGGAGAGCCCTTTACGCAGTATGGCCACCAGTACTTACCTTCCCTACGGGAACCTACTGCAAGTG
>NW_028234406.1:35112385-35114885 GCF_977035675.1 Penaeus japonicus | reverse complement strand
ATAGTAACATATGAATTATCATACTAATTAATTACTATCATTTGACTGTTATCATTATCTCGCAAATACCCATGTTTACATAAATGCAAAATCACGCTTGTATTAGAATGTTATTTACATTCACTCGAGATGAGAACGTAATGTAATCTTCAAGTATTCTCATGCTTGCCAAAGTATTTTAAGATATTTACTTCCCCCAAAAGAATATCCTCTCTCTTTTTTTCTCCCCTCCCCTTCCCTCCCTCTCTTCCTCCCCCCCCCTCTCTCTCTCTCTTTCTCTCTCTCTCACTCCCCCTCCACCCCCATCTCTCTCTTTCTCTCTCTCTCACTCCCCCTCCACCCCCATCTCTCTCTTTCTCTCCCCTCCCTCCCTCCCTCCCTCACTCCCTTCCTCTCTGTCACTCACCCTGTCTCTCATTCTATCTCTCTTTCTCTCACTCTCTCTCTCTCTCTCTCTCTCTCTCTCTCTCTCTCTCTCTCTCTCTCTCACACCCCTCCACCCCCATCTCTCTCTTTCTCTTCCCTCCCTCCCTCCCTCACTCCCTTCCTCTCTGTCACTCACCCTGTCTCTCATTCTATCTCTCTCTCTCTCTCTCTCTCTCTCTCTCTCTCTCTCTCTCTCTCTCTCCTCCTCTCGTATCTTCTAGCCAGCTCTCTCTCTCTCTCTCTCTCTCTCCCTCCCTCTCTCCCTCCCTCTCTCCCTCTCTTCCTCCTCTCTCTCTTTCTTTCTTTTATCCATGAAAGCGCTTTATAATAGAAGCGACGCTAATACGTGCAGCGGTGGTTGGAAGTGCCCGACAAAGCCACCGAGGGCGAGAGGCTGCAGCCAATTCCCCCGTCGTTGTGTCACCTCGGTAATATGACAGGAGGTGGTGGGTAGGGGGTCAAGTTCTTCTTATTATATTACTTTAGATTAAATTCATCTCCATTTTTGCGTATTCTTACTACTCCCTTGGATTATATTATCGATCTCTCTCTTATTTATATTCTCTTTTTTCTATCTATATATATCTCTTATCTATCTTATCTCTTTATTTCTATATAAATCTATATTATCTATATCTCTATATTATTAGATTATTAGGTCGAGAGGATAGGAGAGAGGGAGGATGTGGAAGGATAGAGGATAGGCATAGAATGGGGCTGAGGAGGGAGGAAGACGAAAGGTGGAGGATAGGAGAGAGAGTGAGAGAGAGAGAGAGAGAGAGAGAGAGAGAGAGAGAGAGAGAGAGAGAGAGAGAGAGAGAGAGAGAGAGAGAGAGAGAGAGAGAGAGAGAGAGAGAGAGAGAGAGAGAGCGAGAGAGAGAGAGAGAGAGAGAGAGGGCAGCGGGGGCGGGTGGTATGAAGGTTAAGGTCGTCCGAACGCTCTAGCCTTTTGTGACCTTGGCTTTGGTTCTAACACCCTCCTTGATCATGAACGGTAAATCACGAATATTGGAATAGAAATAGAGTGATAGCAAATACATAAAGGAACAGACTATTCTCTCGGATTTTCAGAAATGGTGGAATTGGAGCTAGATATGCTAAAACGTCTATTACATTCAGCGCCAAGTTTCGAGGAAATATATATAATGAAGAGAAAATCAGCGGAACACCGAAGGCCTATCAAAGGGTGTTAATAATTCCAGGAATAAAGCAAGCGCTTTACATGACTCCTTTTTTTTCCTCACTCCAATCTCCTCCTTTTTCTCTTTTTCCTCTCTGTCCATTACCTTCCCTATTTCGCTTGCCATCTTTTAAACAGACAACCTTCATTAACGTTATCCAAACTTTTATCTTTCTCTCTCTCTCTCTCTCATCCCAGCTTGTTTCATAATTATCTGCCTCTTATCGTTATCTTTGCAATCTCCGGCTCTCAACCTTCTGGCTCTAAAATCTGTTCATTGAATCCTTCCTATTTTTCGAAGAGCTGCTATCATTTTTAGTATTCTTTGAGATTAGAGGAAGACAAACCGTAATTTCGCGTGGGAGATGAACAGGATTGCTGCAACGGCGAGAGATAAACCTGAAATGTTAAAGTGTTGACGATTACGACTCGCGAGAAACACCAAAGCGAATGAACTGAACACGCATTTCGTTATTGCAATGTTCACATTTTGGAGTTGCAGAAATGTGTCATAGTTTTGTGAGGAAGGGGTAGATCGAGAGCACGAGGTACAGTATGCGATATGCAGTTGCAGATATCCTTTGCTACTGCAGCGTCGTGCCAGTCTAATCTTCCGCACAGGAGATAATCATAAGCTGGAAATCCCTTTTGTGAACGAAATCCAATTTCTTGGGGGCTTTGTTTGCATTTAGATAAAGTCATGGACTGTATTACGGCCCCTGAATGCATCCTCTCTTTGCATTGGGCGTAGTGCAGAAAGGGGGAATCTTTTCAATTCGTTAACGGGGAATAGTGGATAGACTTGGCTTTCTAATTAAAAAAGGATTATTGGCTTCATCAAACAATTATGTATATTAGAATTAAAGCTTTGTTTAATCAGTGGATACTAATTTA
>NW_028234406.1:35069885-35072385 GCF_977035675.1 Penaeus japonicus | reverse complement strand
TGATTCTCGAAGCCACTTCACAGTTCGCGTCTGTGGCAGTGAAGCCTCGAACCCTCAGGAAAAGAAAAGCCGAATCGGTCGCGCTGATTAGACGAGGAAGACCCGCACAGAGGTCTCCCCGTCCAGCACCAACCGTGAAATTTCCATAACGACCGTTTAGATGGCGAACAGTCTCATTGCAGCCCTCAATGACCTCCAGAGGCGCATCTAGCACGTTATACTCTCCTTCAAAAAAGTAATCGTTATAATCCTCATTTGGAGTCATGTTTGAGATGCTGAATGTGAGCCGTACGCGATTTGTATAAGAAATAATGTTAAAGGACTGTCCATTGGATACGTTACAGAGGCAGGCCCTTTCTACAGGTACATAAGACCAAGGTTCCTCGGTAAGTCTTATGGCTGGCTCGCCTGGTTGACCGCCATGGGAACATTCATAGCGTCGGGAAGCATGACGATACACAGTGGTACAGTTGGACCCCATTTTTGACCTCAATATCCGCAGCGAAATACGTTGGTGTGATGGAACATGGAAAGTGTACACGCACAACAATCTTTTTGCTCCACCTCGTCCAAACATAAACACATCTCTGGGCGAGGCAAATAGGCGATCAGGTCGTACTCTAAAAGTACGGTCACACGGTCCTCCCCAAGGGGAAGGCTCCCCCCACTGGCGTGTATCTACAAACTCATATCTTGCCAAAAACTCGACATGTGAAGGAGCAGTGCCGGCAGCGTATTTTAGCAGCAACGTCATGGCTGGCTGGGTCGACACATAACTATCCTGAGGTGAGCATGAAGCCGAGTGAGGGCTTGGGGCATGGACGCCACTACACACACGAGGAATTTTGTCTTGTTTACAGAACTTGCCAAGTAAAGTTGTCGAATTGTCCTCGCCAGCTCCGGTGGTAAGTCCATCATGGATTTGAAGAGTGTTCGGACACTTGGCTGGTCGCGGCATCTCTGGGTGTATAACATGACGGTAGTGCAGGAAGTATAACCACACGATTTCTGAGCTCCCAGCTTTGAGCTGCCAAATGCAGGTAGTGTTCGGCAAAAGGGAATGCTCTACGGTCTGCACATACCCACTCCGTTGACCTTGGCTGCTAATCACATACTCACACTTGGAGCCCCTGGGTACATATGCCGTTGACTCGCGATCAACAAACTTTACTTCAACGTCTAATTCAAAACCATACGTGCGCCTGCGGGGAGAGTCCTGGAATGGAAAATCGTAGGGCGAGGCGTGAAAGAGCAAGAGTATGTCTGGCCCACTGGAAGTCAAACCAGTCAGCGCCGCGCCCCCTTTGCAGAGGGTGGACAGGGCGGGCGCTGTTGTTGTGTTTCCGTCGAACACCACTAAGTAGTCATGGAGGGTGTGGCAGGATTTCCCAACCTCCAGCTGTCTCTCGCGGGACAAGTGCGGCGCATTCCGGTCTTTAATGTAGATGAGGTGAGGATTTCGCTGCAGGACCCTCACGAGAGCGATCTTTCCATCCGGTATGTGAGTCTGCTTGACGTGATAATAGCACGTGAGGTTACGCGGGTAAATCCCCGGGAAGTTGGGAGACTGAATCTTACAGTTCTTCTTATTACAGTTTACGAAGGACTTATCACAAAATGAATGCGTAATATCTTCGCCTCGGTAGCTACGCTTGTAAGGCGGGCCGTAGCGCAGAACTGCTTTCTCTTTCTGCAAGAACCGATAGGAGAGGCGTAGCATGATGTTATCCTGCGGCTGGAAGCTGCCCCGTTCCCCCTCGTTCTTCTCGCTGATGTTGAACACCCGCAGCATCACCGTGATGGCGGTGGTCTCGGAGTAGTAGACGTTGTGGCCCCACGACGTCCCGCACCAGAAGCCGGCGTTGAGCGGGCGACTCAGCTCCTCTATCTGCATGTGGCCGTCGGGACAGCCGTCCTTCGTGTGCGAGATGAATCTGCAGGGAAATTTGGGCGTGAAAGAGCGAAACCAACAGGTGATATTTTTTACTATTGACGAAGCCTACGATTTCACGGCCACTACCCTATTGTTTGATAGATTAATGCATTACATTGACCAAAGATATATATCAGATCATTATTTTAGTAATGATTTTAAAATTATCTAAATTCACTACATGAAATAAACCCTACACACACACATACTCTCTCTTTCTCTCTCTCTCTCTCTCTCTCTCTCTCTCTCTCTCTCTCTCTCTCTCTCTCTCTCTCTCTCTCAGTCAAACACACAATCCAAGAAACACAAATACACACACACTACTACTTATCCTCGTGGGTGTAACACTAACCTGCCCAGTGTGAACTTCTCAATGCTCAGCTGGACAAGGTCGCCGTACAGCTTCCCGGAGGCGAAGAAGGTCAGCTGACAGAAGTGCGGCAGCGTCTCCTTGTGAGGGCGAGGTACGTGCAGAGTGTAGGTCGAGCCGATTCTGCCGTAGTAGGTCCTGTTGCAAGCTGCCAGGGAGGAAGGGAAAAAATCAGGTGTAGAACAGCGATCACTTGT
>NW_028234406.1:35032385-35034885 GCF_977035675.1 Penaeus japonicus | reverse complement strand
TCACAAACACTTCCAACTCCCTACAACACACACACGCAAGCACACACGTAGGCATACACCTTTCCCTATAGAAGCAAAGTTAATTCACCACACGTCAACCCGAACGAAAAAAAAAAAAAAGATTCCCTGCAATGTCATCATTTCGATCGCCGAAGCTCTGTCTCAACCGCGCCAGGTGACGACACTGCCACGCAACGCCGCTCTGGGGTTTTGCTGCGCGACACGGAAATTACGGATTAATGTTGCAATCACATTGCCAAAATCACGGCCATTGCTTCTAATCCGCGGCGGTTATTGGTTTTGTTGGGGGTTATGGGGGGACAGGGGGAGAGGGGGAGAGGGGGAGAGGGGGAGAGGGGGTGAGGGGAAGAGGGAAGAGGGGGAGAGGGGGAGAGGGAAGAGGGGGAGAGGGGAAGAGGGGGAGAGGGGGAGAGGGGGAGAGGGGGAGAGGGGGAGGGGGAGAGGGGAAGGGGGAGAGGGGGAGAGGGGAAGAGGGGAAGAGGGGAAGAGGGGGAGAGGTGAAGAGGGGAAGAGGGGAGAGGGGAAGAGGGGAAGAGGAGAAGAGGGGGAGAGGGTGAGAGGGGAAGAGGGGGAAGAGGGGAGAGGGGGAAGGGGGGCGAGGGGGAAGAGGGAAGAGGGGAAAGGGGAAGAGGGGAGAGGGGAAGAGGGGAAAGGGGGAGAGGGGAAACAGGGGAGAGGGGAAAGGGGGAGAGGGGGAGAGAGGGGAGAGGGGAAAGGGGGAGAGGGGAGAGGGGGAAGAGGGGAAGAGGGGGAGAGGGGAAGAGGGGGAGAGGGGAAGAGGGGAAGAGGGGAAGAGGGGAAGAGGGGAAGAGGGGGAGAGGGGAAGAGGGGAAGAGGGAGAGAGGGGGAGAGGGGAAGAGGGGAAGAGGGGAAGAGGGGGAGAGGGGGAGAGGGGAAGAGGGGAAGAGGGGAAGAGGGGAGAGGGGAAGGGGAGAGAGGGGAAGAGGGGAAGAGGGGAAGAGGGGGAGAGGGGAAGGGGAGAGGGAGAGAGGAAGAGAGGAGAGGGGAGAGGGGGAGAGGGGGAGAGGGGAGAGGGGGAGAGGGGGAGAGGGGGAGGGGGGGAGAGGAGGAGAGTGGGAGAGGGGGTGAGAGTTGGATGGAGGGGAAGGATGGATAAGTTAGATGAGGGAAAGGGTTGGATGAGGGTGGAGGGGATATGAGGACACGGGATGTAGTTGGAAATGGGGTGGTGAATGAAGGGGACATGGTGATAGAAAAAGATAGATGGATAGATGGATATAGATAGGTAGAGTTAGGTTAATAGACAAATAGATATATATGGAGATAGATAGATGGGTAGATATATAAGTGGATAAAGAGAGAGAGAGAGAGAGTGAGTGAGAGAGAGAGAGAGAGAGAGAGAGAGAGAGAGAGAGAGAGAGAGAGAGGGGGGGGGGGAGGACTAGGAAAATAAAATCGCAATCAATATTCCTGATATACTATTAAAAATATATATCAATAACTAAAAGCCAGCTGTCACCATAAGCGTGGACGGAAGAGATCGATTTCTACCCAAAGGAAGTTGAGTCGAGATGTCAATATGAGGAAGGGACGATTAAAGTGATGGGCAGCACACACACACATACACACACACACACACACACACACACACACTCCAACAGACATACACACACTCCAACAGACATACACACACTCCAACAGACACACACACACACACACACACACACACACATACACACACACAAATAAAATTACCAAAAGGATACGATTACAATCACTCGTCACAGTGTCCTCGACCTTGAATCTACCAAAAGGAAAAGAAAGCACTGCCCACTATTTCACTTTTCCCCTTATGGTGATGGAGAAACAGAAGCCTTTATTCGCTCGAACAATGGAGTCTGTCCCAAAGTCTGTCTTGTGCTTCACTCCTTCTTCCAATTAGAGGTCTCCTTATACTACTTCTTCTCCTTCTACTTCTACTTCTAATTCGACTCTTCCTCTTACTCCTCTTTCTCCTTCTGCTTCTGCTTCCACTTCTGCTCCAACTCTTCCTTCTCCTCCTATTTCTCTTCCCCTTCCTCTTCCTCCTCCTTCTCTTCCTAATCCTCCACCTCCTCCTCGTCCTCCTCCTAATCCTCCTCCTCCTCCTCCTCCTCCTCTTCCTCCTCCTCCTTCTCGCCCTTCCTTAGAACGATTAAACGACTATATTTTAAAATCTTAGTTGCTTCTTTTTCTTGTTCCTCTTTTGGTTATTTTCTATTTTGCTTTGATTTTGATTCGTTCTTCATTTCATCTGAATTTCATTTCATAATCACTCCACTTTTTTAGATGGAGTATTTTTACCCCTTCTTTAATTTGTGTCCTCTATAAATGCGTGGAATAATATAATCTGGTACTGTATATGCAAATTAGAGAGGCTTAAAAAAGAATTGTTGTTTTTCACCCAAGTCTATACAATTTTCCTTCTTTTTCTCCCGAACTTTACTCATACGAACTTTTATTACAATAGATATAATCT
>NW_028234406.1:35004885-35009885 GCF_977035675.1 Penaeus japonicus | reverse complement strand
TCTTCTCTTCCAACTCAGCTCGACACCACACAGTCCTCTTCCTCACTTGAAAATGACCCGAGTATGAGTCAACTCTTTTCAAGGAATGTATTGTAGCTGAACATAATATTTATGGCGACATGGTGACAGCTATGGTGATGGGGGTAGTAACTATATGGTGATACAAACTGAATTTCGGTGGATTGTCAGGCAGTCAATGTACTGCAGTAATTGGTATATAAAGTACACAATTACTGCACTCATTGTTACTATCAGAGAATGATATGGTGTAAGTAATATCTATTTATATGGTTCCTATGCGGGGACAAAGTATTTTTGTTTGCAAAGAATAACTGTATGTTAACCGTGCAACAGAAATACACAGGATGGTGGTTACGTTTGAGTTAATGGTACAATGTCTGAAAAAAAACAATGATACCAAAACACTGCTCTTGATTACAAGTGTTATGATTCAACAGCAAACGTAAGCATCTCTTTTGCTGTATTAACACACTATTATCACTGTCTTTGTAATGATAATAATAACGACAAAATAATATTATAATAACGTTATCAATGGTGATATTAATCATTGTGATAATAGCATGCAAATGTTCATGCAACTAATGTTACTATTATCAAAAACAGTATACATATTATTAGCATTATCATTATTCTCAATCTTCTCCATTTTTTTTTTTTTTTTTTTAATGATTATCATTATTATCGTTATATCACCATTATTGGTTCTATTATCATCATACGAGTATAATTATTTATAGAATCATCATGACCATAGTTTTAATCTATCTCATCACAAACTCCATTTCTCCATTAGGCATCAGCTAATGGCAATTAACGACGGAAAAATGATGAAATCAAGCGCTGTATCCCTCGCCAATTTATGCTTCCGTAATTCTGGTTATAATTTAATTGCAAGAAACTAATACCCACCGAGCCTCACTTTTCTACTCGCGTATAACTTTTAATAGACTCTCCATGTCCTGCAGCTGCCGATAACAGCAGCGCACCGCCTACTCCGTCATCCTCCAACCCAACTCACAATTACAACGGATTTAAAAGCCCGGGTACTCATAATTGTCGTATCAATTGCGTGCGATAAGAGGATCGGAAGCCCTGAGACTGGAGGTCGGCCAAAGAAATCTTGATGGGAACAGCTGAGATCCCTTCGACATGGCTCTCTATAACAGCGCTATCGCATTCGATTTAATCCCGTGATAATTCGTGGGATTGCCCAAGGCCCCATCCTTTCTCGTTTCTTCTGTATTCGTACCGTCCCTCTTTTATCCGTAGGTCTCATAAAGAGTTCTTCGTTAGCCAGTCGCCTAAATGAAGACAAATGCATCTTTCTCAGCCATATCTCTAATAAAAGGTATTAAGAATAAGTATAAATGGGAAGGGGAGTTTGTTTACATTAGGGCGCCTAACGGTTCTCCGAAGCGAGTCCTGCGCTGGTGCCACGTATACTAGCTATTATGCCACGTTTCCCAGTCGTAATGCAGCAGACAAGGAGCGAAATTCTTCCCGGTAACCAAGGATACACGACTGTCTGATAATTGCTGTGTTGTAAGACATGCCAGGATGTTGCCATGGATTTACCCGTATCAAGTAAAGCTCTTTATCGGGTCGGTTATGATATTTCTTTATGTTACAGATTTTTCTTTATAAGTGAAGATTTTAGGAACACCGATTAAGTCTTGACACACACACACATGTATATATGTATATATATATATATATATATATATATATATATATATTATATATATATATAATATATACATATATACATACATATAATAATATATATAAAATAAATATATATATAATATAATATATATATATATATATATATATATATATATATATATATATATATATATATATATATATATATATATCTTTTACACACACACACAATGACTTGTATACACACTCACACACACACACGCACCTTTTTATATGAAACAGAAGTATGAAAAAATCCGTATTATATTCACGGGTGGATAGTCATTAGCATATAAAGCATACATTTCTGCTTTCGTGGAATAAATTTGTGGAATATAGTACCCACGGGACATTTTTTGCTATCTATTTACCTTCCTACTGTGTAGATAAAAGATACACCCGTTAGGCTACAAATGAAAAATGTAACGATAAAGTCCATGTTCCTTAACCCATTACTTGAAAAGAATACACATAAGAACGCTCTAGATAAGGAAGACTTTGTGATGAATTTGGAACATGAACAGAGAATCAACTATCCTTTCACCCCTCTTCTCTCTCTCTCTCTCTCTCTCTCTCTCTCTCTCTCTCTCTCTCTCTCTCTCTCTCTCTCTCTCTCTCTCTCTCTCTCTCTCTCTCTCTCTCTCTCTCTCTCTCTCTCCTCTCTCTCTCTCTCTCTCCTTCTCTCTCTCTCTCTCTCTCTCTCTCTCTCTCTCTCTCTCTCTATATATATATATATATATATATATTATATATATATATATATATATATATACATATATATATGTATATATATATATATATATATATATATATATATATGTACATATATATACACATATATATGAATATATATATAGATACATATATACACACACACATATATATATATATATATATATATATATTCATATATATAGATGTATGTATGTCTCTGTGTGTATTTATTTATCTATCTATCTCTCATTCTGGTATCAGAGAAGAATTTTCGGTAAGACTCGCCGTTCTTCTACACTGCTTATTTTTGCTCCAACTCTAAAAACTCTAATCTCTATTTCAAAAGATTATGCATCCTTAGCAGTACTTTGTAGATGTTCTTTCGCAGGATATTATCCAATTGTTAAATCTGGTGGATTTCATGTTTCGTAAGTTTTGTTTTCTCTCCCCCCCTCCCCCCCCCCTCCCTCTTCTCTTAAGAGGCAACTCTAAGTATAAGAATAGACAGTTAATGAACATGTCGATTACCTTTTCCTTTAAGAAATCTGTATTTACCGATAGACTTTTGATGGCATATACTTAAGAATGGTAAGACTTTTTTTTTTTCTAAAGACACATCTTCAGATTAATTTTCAATGTTTAAACTTGTGATTATCTATCTATTTTATTTATCTGTCCATCTATCTATATATCCCTCTATCTATCTAACCATCTACCACTCTATCCATCTATCTACCTATCCATCTATCTGTCTATGAATATATATATATATATATATATTTTTTTTTTTCTTTCTTTTTTCTTTTTTTTTGCTAAGGGATTGAATACAGAAATGTCAGATAAGTAAAATGCGAAAGCCAGCAGTTAGATCTTGGCCACGTAAGCAGAAGCTCCGACAGATTCCCTCGAATAAATTAAGTTATTGGATGGATCGGAATCCTCTTGTATCAAATCCAAGCAGGATGAGAGGTAGGAGAATGATTAAGGGAATAGGTTGGAGGAAGAGGAGGAGAAAGGAAGTGAGAAGGGGGGCAGGGTAATTGGAAGGAAAAGGAGGAAAAAGAAAAAGAGGGAGAGAGATACGAGAAGTAGAAGGAAGGGGAGAGAAGGAAGGGTGGGGATAAATTAAAGGAAAAGTAATAAGTGAAGGAGAGGGGGGTAAATAGGATAAGAGAAAGAGAAGTAGAAGAAAGGAGGGGAAAGGGTGAAACAAGAAGGGGATAAATAGAAGAAAGGGGAGGTAGAGAGGAAGAGAGGTGGGTAAAGAGAAGAAGGAGGAAGAGGCGGAGAGGGAAGGGGGGTAAAAGAAGGAGGAGGAAGACAGGAAAAGAAGAAAAAGGAAGGAGGAGCAGAAAAAAAGGGCTAAGAAGAGAAAGGAGGAGGAGGCGGGAGGGAGAAAAAAGACATGAGTAAGATGAAAGGAGGAAGAGAGAAGGACTTCATCTCTTGCCTGGTTCCTCACCTGTCATCATCCATCTCTCGAAGACGCGGATGGTCAGTAGCAGAGAGGATGGTTGGAAGTAGGGCGGGGGGAGGGGGAGAGGGGGGGGGGGTGATACGCATGAGCAGCTGCCTGTCCACATCCACGAAGGATAGTTGTTGAAAACCAAAGTTGAAGTCTATTGCATTTCAGAGAGGGAGAAGAGATCGCACGACCTGTTTTATTTGTTTTATTTAAATAACTCCAATTATTTTTCTTATTTCATTATTATTACTGTTATTATAAGGAAAGTCATCGCCGTCATCATCGTCATCTATTGTTAGTGTTATCACTATTATCAGTTTGATTATCATTATTAGTGTTCCATCATCGTATATCAATATTCATATTATTGTTGTTACAACCATTATTTTCAGAATTATTATAATGATAACAACGATGATGAAAAGTATCATTATCATTATCATTATCATCCTTCTTATTTGTATTATTTTCTTATTATCACCATCATCAATATTACGGTTATTACCTATATCATTATTGTTATCAGACTCATTATCATTATCATAATCATCAGACTTCTTATCATTATTTTAATCATCATCCTTATTATCGTCATTGTCATTAATATTATTATCATTATTAATAATTATATTCTTATTATTATTATTATTATTATCATTACTATTATCATTATAATCAGTATTATTACCATCATCATTATCATCATTATCATAGTTACTATTAGTGGTAGTATTATCATCATTTTTATTTTCATTATTATTATTAATATTATCATTATCATTATCATTCTTATTGTTATTCTATTATGTTTTTTAAATACCAGTGTTGTTATAATTTTACTATTTCTATCTTTATTATTACTATCATCATATTATGATTATCATTATTTTAGCAAGGATGTTGTTTTGTTGTTGGTATTATCATTACTATCACTTTCCTAATCACTATTGATGATGATGCTGTTGTTCAGGAATCCCGGGATAACAAACTTCTTTTCCTATCAGCCTCCCACGTCACGAGAGGCGTCGTGAAAAAGAGGTCGATTTCCTGCGTCGCTCCTTCGGCAGGCTAGGCTATCCTCACCATGCCCTTG
>NW_028234406.1:34989885-34992385 GCF_977035675.1 Penaeus japonicus | reverse complement strand
TCTGTTCGTCGCTCCACGTCCCAGGTGGGTGAAACTGCGATACCAACGCTTCGTAATGAGTCTCCGAGATATATTTCACTACGATTTTTATCAGTGGGCTCCATTTCAGAACAATTTCAAAGAGGATGGCAAATTTAAGAGGGACTTTATCTTCAATTAATAACATTCGTTGGATGAATCCCATTTCAAATAATGTATCTAGTTAAATATCAAGATCGACATAGGTTTCGGAACACGATGAATGTTAACGGCGCACAGATTTCGCCAGCTTAACTTTTCGCTTTGATCTCTGATATATTGTAAACCTCGGGGCGCAATCAGTTACATTCACTGCAGAAACCTGTATCAATTTACATTAATATCACTCGTTCGCCCTTTGGAATAAACGTTTCGCAGAACATATACATATATATATAACATCACATACAAAAGAAATGTCAAATGGTTTTATCACATGTGTAAAACAACAAAGAAATCTTGAACAGTTCCAGCTCTGCAGTATTAATGAAATGACGAGGGAAAGGCGATTTAAAAAAGAGAGAGACTTTAATCCTATTAACGCATTTTATCCGAATCTTCATTAAAACAAACTGCCTGCCTCACGTGCCACAGCATTTCCACAAAATACGTTCCGGCGAACTTTCCTCAACGCTACGGAAATTCAGTGATAACAAACTGTACTCTATTTCAGAGGTTAATGTACGGTGTCAGGTGCCCGATACTTCCCTGCCTCCCCCTCCCCCCCCCTCTACCCCTGTGGCCAAATCCATGAAATCATCAGAGGGGTTCGAAGTGCTCCCCTGTGTTCATAATAAAGGGTCTATTTCACATTTGGTTTTATGTCTCCCTGTCCTGGATTTTTTTTTTTGTGGGGGGGGGGGGGACTGGGAGGCAGTTGATTCATTTAGTTCCATTTTACAAAATATGCTTTTTTCAGCTGTTTCTACTTTGTTGTCACTAATATATTCATCAATATTTTCCTTACTGTTATTTTCATTACCATTTTGATCTTTATTTTCTTAGTGATAACAATAATAATAATGATAATAACAACAATAACAATGAAAGCAACAATCAACAATATCATCACTAATTTCACCATTATCACCAACATCACCATAACCTTATTCCTATCACTCCTGCCTTTCTCGCCACCTGCCTTAAATTCACCAAACAATTAAAATAACATCAGAAAACCACATAAAACCACGTAACACAACCCATCACATCTCTCAGTCAACGTAAAAAATACCTATCACGCCAAAACAGGTGACCCACAACACGTCGTTTTCATCACCAAGAAATAAACAATAAGAAACGTGTTGATGCTGAGACTCTTCCTCCTCCTTCTTCAGATGCTGTGATTCACCATCGCTGACTAAGTCATTTTTGTGTCTCCAGGGGGCCTTGCCCGCGGGCTATGGAACAATAAATGTGATTTTTTATTTAATATGACCTTTGGAGGGGGAGTGAGAGAAAAAAGAATGATTGCGTCACACCATGAGAAGTTTTGTTAATAATAGTAATAATAATAATAATAATAATATTATTATTATTATTATTGTTATTATCATTATCATTATTATTGTTATTATTATTATTATTGTTATTATTATTATTATTATTATTATTATCATTATTATTATCATTATCATTATTATTATTATTATCATTATGATCATCATTACTATCATTATGATTATTTTATTGCCATTATTAGTGTTATCATTATTGTAATGATGATGATTTTTACCATAATAATAATAATGATATAAAATCATGGTAATAATAATGGTAATAGAAATAATGATAACTATGATTATCATCATTATTGTAAATACTATTATTATAATTGCCATTATCATTATTACTATTATCATCAGCAATATTATCATTATTATTTTATTATTGATATAATCATTATCATTATCATTATCAACATTAATTATTAATTAATTATGTAGTTATCATCACTATTACCATTATCATTTTTGATATCATCATCATCGTTATTATCATCAATATCATTATAAAGATTATCCTTATTGATAAAATCAATGATAGCAGTAACAGCAATTACCATAATGATAATGATGATGATAATAAGGATAATACAATAATGATAATAATAATAACAATAATGATAATAACAAAAACCATAATCATTATCTTTATCATACTCAGTGATTAGTAGTAGTAGCAGCTATAGTATTAGCAAGTACAAGTATTAGTCGCAATAATAATGAGGATGGTACACTACTACAACTACTACTGTTACAACTATTTTTACTATTCTTCCTCATTATCCTATTCCAAAATCGAATCAAGTACATTAACCAAAAAATGAACACAATTACACCACCTTTATTCATTTTTTTTTTTTTTACTCCAGAATTTCCTCTCCTTATCAACCCTCTCCTAATTTCCTTCTCAAAGTCTCCTTTCACTTGCCCCTCCCCCTCCCCCTCCCCCCTCCCGTACCCTCACGTCTCCCTCCATC
>NW_028234406.1:34979885-34982385 GCF_977035675.1 Penaeus japonicus | reverse complement strand
TTTTGTAACAAAACATTTTAGTACATAAACAACGTGCTGCTGGAAGGGACACGGTAAGCAGAAAAGGCGTTAGAGATACGAATATTCGTCTAAAAGAAAATCTGTCCTCACTATGACGATGAACCAATAACTGTTTAAACTGTGGATTGTGTTAAATTGCTTGTTCATAACAAGCGAAATCTTTCAACCGATTTATTAACGATAATTTCGTTAGACACTTCAGTTCAAAATATAACACTAACCTACTATACTACCAACGCTGCAAACGTCGCAGATCCCTACTAGATGCCGTTGCTCATGGAGGTATCAAGAGCACCTGCATCGAGTTGACAGACAAGCAGGGGGGGAGTGAGGGGGGTTGAGGGACAGGGCCAGGTACAAAGCAGACCCTGAACAGAGCCGAGCGTGGCACCGTGGCTCCGTGGCTCTGCTAAACCCGTTCAGGCTGAGGTAATCAACTGGGTGCACGAGGCCGAGTCGTGTCGAATGAGGGACGAGCCATTCAGAGAAGATGGAGCCAGGCGAATATTTTTTTTTTTTTTATTCTCATTACCTCTCGTTTCCTAAAGCTCATCTTTCTGGGTTTTTTTCTCCTTCTTTATTACTGTTATCAGTTTTAATAGCTGAGTTCAACGACGCACGTCCAGAGTGATGATGACAAATGAAAATGATGATGATGATAGCAATTGAGAAAATTACGAGGAATATACATAGAAGTCCATTGTCATCATGATATAGACTTGCCTAAAGTTTTTATTACCTAGGAATGGCTGCAATGATGTGCATTTTACACTATCTTCCTTGAAATCTAAGTAGGTAAGATAGCTAATATTCTTTTACTGCAAATTACTTCTGACTGTCACAGAGCCTTAATTATCATAATCTTTGTCGTTGTAGTTTTCATTCGATTCATTTTAATCTTATCTTAGTTTCACATGAATTTTAATTTGCATTAAGAAATTTCGAGAGGGAAGAAAAACAAATGATTTCAATCCATTTCCCAAATATTTGTTTAGTTTCACACCTTTCCTGCTGCTATCGAATCGGATCAAATAGGAAAATGTACCGATAAATTATGCAAGGCACGTTCGTTCCGCTGGTAAACAATAATGTCACTGAAAAAAATTACTGCAACTTATAACGCACCTCCTGTTCTATTTCAACTTCAGCTCAGGTAGTCATTCACGATCAGAATCATGATAAAACGTGTCTAAGCTCTGAATTCACAGTCGAAATCCCTCTTGATTTCATGGATATTCACTTTTTACTATGGGCATGTGCGCGTGCGTGAATGTGTGTGTATGTGTTTATGTGTGTTTGTGCGTGTGTGTGTGAATGTTTGTGTGTGGGGAGAGAGAAAGAAGAAAGGAGAAAGAGATAGAGAGACAGAAAGAGAGAGAGAGAGAGAGAGAGAGAGAGAGTAGGAGAAAGAGAAAGAGGGAAAATAGGAGATAGAGAGAGAGAAGAGTGAGAGAGAGGGAGAATGGGAGAGAAAGAGGGAGAGTGGGAGAGAGAGAGAGAGAGAGAGAAAGGCGAAATATACACAGACGGATAGATGGATAAATATGAATAGATACATAAATATATAGAGAGAAAGAGAGAGAAAGAGAGGGAGAGAGAAAGAGGGAGGGAGAGAGAGAGAGAGAGAGAGAGAGAGAGAGAGAGAGAGAGAGAGAGAGAGAGAGAGAGAGAGAGAGAGAGAGAGAGAGAGAGAGAGAGAGAGAGAGAGAGAGAGAGAGAGAGAGAGGAAGACACGACAACAGAAATTCTTACCCCCAGATCACACCAACCATTCTTTTCTTTCGCAAGACCTTTTCTCATCCCGTCTTGGCCGAAATGTCTTGAGACGAACCCCTCAGTACCTTGCCTTAATTTCCGCCTCTCTGTCCTACTCGTCGCCCCCCCCCCCCACCCCTCCACCCCCTACTTTACACCGTGCCTACCTACCCCATCCTTACCCTGCCTCCCTTGCCTCACCCAACCACATACCGTAACCACAAACTTTGTCACTTCTCCCTATCTCTCTCCGTCATTTCCCAGACGTTATCTCCGGGCAGAAACTTCGAACATCCTTCGCGAGAGATAAAACAGGAAGTGAAAGGGAGAGATCGCGTGCGGTGTAAAGAAGCGAGCATTAATGAAAGGGAAGGGGGATGGGTTAAAAAGATGCGGAATCGGAGAACCTGCGTAACAGAGAGGAGTGAAGGTTGTATCATAAGGGAAGCGACTCGGTTTAACAACATTCGAGACTTTCGACTACGTAGTGGAGGACCACGACGTGTGTCCCTTGGTCGAGATAATTTAGAGAGAAACGATGAATCTATCACACTCTTTCCAATCTATCGGAGGAGGAGGGGAGGGGGGTGTTGATAGAGAAACATACAAATAGATAAATAGATAGAATTATAGATAGATTGGTAGATACATAGACAAACAAAAAGGTAGATCGATAATTGAGTAAAACGAGAGAGAGAGAGAGAGAGAGAGAGAGAGAGAGAGA
>NW_028234406.1:34969885-34972385 GCF_977035675.1 Penaeus japonicus | reverse complement strand
TATATATATAATATATATATATACTAAAAATTATGTATATATATATATATATATATATATATATATATCTAAATATATATAATATAGATCTATATATAGATATATATATTTATATATATATATATATATATAGTGAGACTAGTAACCTCTTTTTTTATGATTGATTTTCCCTTTGCTTAGTGGATAATATTAATACATTTTCAATATTGCGATAAAAGATAAACCATCTATATATAAAAAGAGCGACTTTCAATTATCCTCACATTTCTACTCCAGGTTATTGCAGAAATCCTCTTGCAAATTACGATTCTGCCTCACGACCTTTAGAAAGCTCGGTCTCTTCCTCACTCTTCCTTGTCTTGTTATGAAAGTCCTCCAATTATGAAGATGTCCATCTTTCTCTCCCATCCTCAATGCGTTCACATTTCACCCATCCTCTTATGTATTTTCTCCTCCTTGACCTCGTCTGTCATGTTTTTTCTTTCCACTTGAAATGTTTTTACTTGTTGTTTTCAAGGAATGTGTCGTGTCATTTCAGAATAAATTATGAACATGTGATTAAAGAAAATACATATTCTTGACAGTGTAAGAGAATAAAACACACGTCCACAGAAACCAGACTGTGTATTTCTTGCAACGGTGTCAATGAATGTAAATAGATGCATAAACAACAGGAAATCTGTTGCAGGTGTCACCAATGAATCTATTAGATCTCAACTGGGTGTAGAGGGTCCACAGGAAACGTGTCAACACAGTTTCATAGCATTCTGTATATGCATATTCTATGACTGATATTGTATGCTCTTCACACGATGAAAGCTGTCAGGAACAAGCTTTACCATCCAGTCCTGTTTGTACAGCAGAAGCTTCTCTGTACCACCGGGAGGACCTACGTTTAAGTCAGTCAACATCAAGTGCAAATATCTGACTGGTATTCGCTCATCTCTTGGGAGAGATTGAGGAAGCACATACAATCGATAGTGTAATATTTCTGACATCAAGATTCACACAATAAGTTCACCAGTGGAAAGGCTTCAGTTTTTCATGTATGCTATAGAAATGTGGGTAAATACATATAAATAAATGAGTAGGTACATAGATAGACTGACAAAATAAATGTGCATGCACACTGAGCGAATGAATTTTAACACACACACACACACACACACACACACACACACACACACACACACACACACACACACACACACACACACACACACAACACAACATATATATATATATCTATATATATATATATATATTATATATATATATACATGTGTATATATGTATATATATATATACATATACTTATATATATACATACATGTGTATATATGTTTATATATATATAATAGATATATATATATATATATTTACAATTTATATATATATATATATATTATATATATATATATATGTATGTAATATATATATATATATATATATATATATATATATATATATATATATATATATATATATATATACACATATGCATGTCTAACACATAGCTTTTAAATGTTAAAAGTCCTTCAGGTAGCCAGGTGTGTGGAGCCAGTCATCACACCGGATTGCCAGTAAAAAAAAAAAAAAAAAACAAAAAAAAAAAAAAAAAAACAAAAAAAAAAAAAAAAACAAAAAAAAATAAAAAAAAAAAAAAAAAACAAAAAAAAAAAAAAAAAAAAAAAAAAAAAAAAAAAAAAAAAAAAAAAAAAAAAAAAAAAAAAAAAAAAAAAACAAAAAAAAAAAAAAAAAAAAATAAAAAAAAAAAAAAAAAAACAAAAAAAAAAAAAAAAAAAAAAAAACAAAAAAAAAAAAAAAAAAAAAAAAAAACAAAAAAAAAAAAAAAAAACAAACAAAAAAAAAAAAAAAAAAAAAAAAAAACCAACCCATGTCTCATTACAGGATAGAATAGTTTTTTCAATTTGCTTAATGTGTACATGGCGAATGTAAAGAACTCAGAAATAAGTGGCTTTGTATTGTTAATTTACTTTAACCTGCGAATTATCCCCGCATTTCTTCGAATAACATAAGCATGAGTTTCATTGTAGTGTATAGGTTGCATTCATTCTTCGTAAAGTAATCTGCGTGCAATAAATTGATAATTTTCAACTTGTAAAGCATTTCTTTGTTTAAAAATACACCTAACTTTGCACACAAGAACAGTAGTTCTTTTAAATAAATGTCACCTTCCTACCCATCGCAGGGAATTAAATTACAAACTCTCCTCAGTGACGCCTCGTGCTAAGGTTGTGGGAAAATTTTGTACAACATCGATTCAATTACCTAATGCAATTCGCTGGCAATTAACAAGCGTCAATGACTAATCAAAAAAACGATAATGTGATGAATAATGTGAATAATGCCTTCCTCTTTTGAGTTGATTTGTTAAGTGCATAAAATTTCTTCAAATCGTTATCCTTATTTGGAAAATTCCTCCGTGACATAACTGAATCAACAACTTAAATAGTATACTGTTGATCCAGTTGTAAAA
>NW_028234406.1:34958425-34969785 GCF_977035675.1 Penaeus japonicus | reverse complement strand
TATATATATATATATATAAAAAATTAAGTATATTATAAAAAATTTATATATATATATATAAAATTTTTATTAAATAATTTTAATAATATATATAACAATATAGGAATTGTAATATATATATTCTTTTTTTTTTCTCTCTTTTTTTTTTTCAGGCTATAAAATTTCTCACAGTTTCCCTTTTATGGGCCCAGTTGTTTTATGTTTCTTATATAAAAGCAAAAAATTGGGCGTTTATTTTTTTTTGCTTTTTGTATTAAAATTTTAAAAAAAAAAGAAGGGTTTTTATTTTAACTCAATTGAAGTTACAAAATGTTCTCGTATATATATAATATATATATATAAAATATATAATGTATATATATTATATATATAAATTTAATATATGTTTATTATATATGTATATATAATGTATACATGAATTATATAAATATAATACATGAATAATATAATTTATATTTTTATAATTATATATTATAAATAATATATAATATATATATTATTACAATGTGGTGTAATGTATGTATATGTATTACAGTAATTATAATATATTTTAAATAATTTTTAATATATATTATATTTAATATTATAATATATATATATATATTATACTATACTGTGTATGCATAATTATATAATATATATTAATATTTAATATATATAATAATAATATAAATATATTTTAAAATATATATAATTTATAATATATATATAATATAATTAATATAATATTTATATATTATATAAATATATACGTGTATGATATTTTTATAAATTATATAAAATATTTTTATATATATATTATATATTATATATTTGTAAAATATTATATATATAATAATTAATATAAAATTATTAATATATTATTATATATATATATATGTGTGTTTTAACATTTTTACTGTGTTGTTATTAAAAATATATATTATATATATAATTATAAATAATATATATATAATTATAATGTAAATATATTATAAATAATTATATATTTTTATATATATTTTTTTAATTTTATATTTATCATTATGTGTTGCATTATATATAATATATATATATATAAAATATATATATTTTATATAAAAATTTTATATAATTATATATATTACATATTATAATATACAACATATTTTATATATATTATTATATTTTAAAATTTATATATATATATTATTATATATTTACGGGTTTATAATATATTTTTAGTTATATTAATTTATATAATTTTTATATTTTTTAAAACATTTTTTATAATATATTATATATATTTATATTAAATTGCATATATTATTTTATTGTAAATTATGTTATATATATTATATATAAATATTTTTAAATTACTTTTTATATATAATATAAAAAAATTTATTATACAAATATATATATATAATATAAAAAATATATTAACATTTATATATATTTTAAAATTTAATATTATATATATAATATATATATATTATTAAAATATGCATATAGTATATATATGTTAATTTCATATATATATATAATATTTAAATAATATAATATATAATTAATATATATATCATATATATAAAATAATAATAATTTTAATTTTATAATATATATATATAATAATATATATACATATAATATAAAACAAATTTTTTAAATATTTTTTATATATATATATTATATATAATTTATTATATATATACATATATTATACAAATTATATAATATATATATTATATATAAAATTTTATAAAATTTTATAAAATATATATATATTATGGGTGTGTTGGTGTGGTGAGGGGTGTGTGGTGTGTGTTGGTGTGTGGGGGTGGTGAAGTTTTTGGTTTTTGGTGGGTTTCTGCGTGCTTCGTGTGTCTTTGTACCCAAAAAAGGGCTCCCCTCCTTGTCCCTCGTAAACTTTTTCAAACAACTAAAAAGTAAAAAAAAAAACTCTCAAGAAAGTTAAACGCTGATGGCCCTCTCCCGGGTGGTAGGCGATCGAGGTCCTTCCGTTTCGATCTTTCGGGTATTTACTCCCTTGGGCAAACCGGGGGGCCTGGGCACTTACGGGGGGCGTGCGGGGCTGTGAAAATACGTGAAATGGGGATAAATGGGGCAAAATTGTTATGAGACTGAGAAGATTATGGTGAAAATGGTGCGTGGAGATGGTGTTGGGAAAATTATGTTAAGAATCATGCAAAATTTCTTATTTGTGTAGATGGGTATGTAAATTTTACGGGAAAATACTGTGAAGTATTGTTATGAGTGGGTAATATTGTTAAAAATACAGGGATACGTGAAATTATTGAAATTATGTTGATGAATTGCGTGGGCAGGGAAAACCGTTGACAAGGGAGCTCCAGGCTGTTGACTAGACACGTCGAGTTATTTTGAATAATGGAGTGAGTAAATGAATGAATAAGAGACTAGAAGTGAATGCTTTCATGAAGAAAAACATTAATGATAACAGAACTTGGTATTGATGCATCTGAAGTGATCTTTTTACGAAGAAGCGGTGGGATAATGATAATAATGATGATAAGATGATTAGAATAATAATGATAATAGTGATAATAAGGACAATTACAATGATAATAATACCAATAATGACAATAGAAATAATGATGATAATGATGATAATGAAAACAACTAATTATAATAACAATGATAGTAAAAATTATTATATTAATGATAATATTTATGATGATGATGATAAAAAAAATAATGATGGAAATGATAGTAACGAGGAAAACACTGATAATAATGATAATAGGAATGGTGATCCTAACTATAATGATGGGGATGAAGATGGTGATAATGATAATGATACTTATGATAATAATATTAATAATGATAATAAAAATGATAATGATAATGATGATAATATTGGTAATGATAATGAGGATAATTATAGTAATAACAATGATGACAATGATAATGAAAATCATAATAACGATAATCATTGTAATGATAGTAATGATAGTAATAACAATAATATTAATAACAATAATAATAACAATTACAGTAAATTAAGATAATGTAAGATAATGAGATTAAAAATGGAATTTGAATGAAAAATAGAATGAGAGTAGAAAAGGTAAAATACTAATAAAAAATAAACAAAATTAATGATGTTTAATAAAAATTTAAAATTTAAATATAATGATAATGATAATGATAATAATAATAATAATAATAATAATAATAATAAAATAAAATAAAAAATAATAATAATAATAATAATAATAATAAATAATAATGATGATGAGATGTGATGAAATAATAAGGGTAATAAAAATTTGAAACATAAAATGATAATAATAATAATGATAAGGGATGATAAAATAATAAAAAGGGAAAATAAAATTTTAATAAGGAAAATTTATATATATGAAAATGATAATAATAACAATAATAATGATAAAATGAAAATGGTGACAAGAAGATGCAAATTACAAAAAGAAAAAATAAAAATATAAAAAAACAGCAGAGAAAAATAAAAAGATTTGTATTGATGATGATTATGATAATGACTATATATAATGATAAAAAGATGTATCAAAAATAATGAAAATTTTTATTGATATTGATGATGTGTAACAGAAATATTTATTTTATGAAAAAGTGTAAAAAGGTTATAATGATAGGGAATGAAAATTTGATAGTGTGCTATAAAAACAATAAACATATATGATTGATGATGATACTGAAAAAGATAATGACCTTTGTGAATAATGTTATGAAAACAAAACGTGTGAAAATTTAAAAAAAAAAATGTTATCATGAAAATTTTGATAAAAATTAAAAAAGATGAAAATTAAAAAGCTGGGATAAATTTATTTAATGACAAGAGCAATTGATAAATTTTATGATAAAAAATTGTGTTAAAGAGAATAAAACAAAATTTATATGAAAATCAAAACCAAAAATAGAAATAAGAGATCTGTTAACAATAAAAATGTTAATGATGATTTGTAATATTAACACATAACACAATATATAACGAATGAAAAAAACGATAAAAGGCTTTAAAAGTTGACAAGACAGATAATTATATGGTAGAAAATAGATAAAATGCTTAATGTTGCTTATCATTTTCCATAAACTATTTTTGTGTAAGAACCATAAAACGGTTTTTTATATTTTATCCAAAACTTTTCAAAAATCTGCAAAATATTATCATAAAATTTAGGGCGAAAATTTTGAAATTCCAAATCACCCAAGAGCAAAATTTGGAGCACACACAAACAAATGAAAGATTTCTTTATTGCTTCTTTAGAAACCGGGAACATTATTTTTTTTGACTGATGAAATTATGTAAGCTGTTTGTTAGTCTGATTGCATTTCGCCACTAACGACTTATTTGTTTGTATTTTTTTTTTTTTTCTATTTATACTGGAATATGGTTTAAATTTTTGGGGTAATCCTTTTAAAGGGCGGTATTAACAAAAAAAACTGTGTTTAAATTTAAAAAAACTACATATGTATTTTTTTCAGTGTAGAAACACGGCCTAATACATTTAAACCGCCAAAAAAAGTTCCCACTCCGCATTTGCTTAGTGGGGGGCAAACAAAGCAGAGTAAGACCAAGGAAAAAAAAGATACAAAATAAAACAAATTTTCCAAACATTTTTTTTTCTTTTCTTTTTTTTTACCGAGAATCAAAGTGGCCGACGCTTTTCAAGTGTCAATTTTCATTTAAAAACAAGCGCTGGAGCCAAAGTTCGCCCTCGTGGGCAGGGAGGGGGAAAAGGGGGGCGAACACCCAAACAACGGCCCCAACGAGTCGGTTAGGGCTCCCCAGCGCCGTACGTGACGCGGGCGAGGATGGGCCGGGGCCGGCACCGCGACCCGTTTTACCCCCCTTTGTCCGGCCCTCCCCCCCTCGGCCGCAGCCGCCCACGTGACGGGGATTTTCCAGGGGCCTTCATCGAACTTCCTTTCCCCTCGCTCTCCCCTCGGGCCTTGGGCAACGGTTGGGGGTCCGAAGATCGGGATGTTTGTCAAGGCCGAGGGTGCGGAAGATGGGAAAGGAAAGATGAAATGCGTCCTGCATCTAGAAATTGCTTCCGGAGAGAGGGAGGGAAAGAGGGAGAGAGAAAGAGAGAAGAAGGAGGGGAGAGAGGGAGAGGAGGAGAAAAGAAGAGAGAGAGAAAGAGGGGAGATAGAGAGGGGGGGAGAGAGGAGAGAGAGAGAGAGGAGAGAGAAAGAGGGGGGAGAGAAAGGGGAAGAGGGATATAGGGGAACGAGGAGAGATTTGATGCAAAGAAGAAGAAAAGTGGAATATGGGAGGGAAAGGACACAGAAAGAGAAAAAAAATACTTTTGGCAAAAGACACAGACGACTCAGAAATTCATAACCGCGTGATCTGATGATCACCAAACAAGACTCCCCGGCGGGGAACGGGTGGGGGTCAGGGCTTTCCCTTTTTTGCCTCCTGAACTTTTTGAGAATTCGTTGTGGTATGTTGAGGGTTAGAGATATATATATCCCGTTATTTCTCCGAGTCAGAAGGCTCGGCGTTTGTTGCAGTCCACTTCGGCGAAACGTTCGATCTCTAGGAAATGAAACAAAAATCAAAGGAATACGGGAGACTCGACTTTGAAAAAAGGTAAGGGGGGAAAATCGTGGTGCGGGTTTTTTACCTAGGAGTTTTTGGGTACGCCATTAGTCTTTTTAGGCTTAAACAGCATGGTGTTTTCACTCTCTCTCTCCCTCTTATTTGTTTTTCTCTCTCTCTGCTTTTCTCCTCCCTCTCTTCTCTCCTCTCTCTCTCTCATTTTTCTCTCTCTCTCTCTCTCTCTCTTTTCTCTCTCTCTCTCTCTTTCTCTGCTCTCTCTCTCTTATCTCTTACCCATCATTATCTACCTTCACCTCTCTCTCGTCTCTCTTCCTTTTTCCCTCTTACATTTTTATATTCTTATGTTTCATCCCCTTCTTTCTCCTTTACTTTTTGACTCTCTCTTTGCTATCTTCTTTTCTCTTTCTTTAAATATCCATTTTTTACTTCCCTTTTCCCTCAGAAAAGGGCCATAAAATTTTCCTAAGATAGGGGTTTTTCGTCATTTCACAATATTTTCGATATTACCCTTTCCTCTCAGCCATTGGAAATGTCGAAAAATATGGCTGGTCTTCCCCTGAAAAACTTCTTTATATGGTACTTTAGGGGAGGGGGAAATTTCTGAGGGAGGTTTTGCTTCATTGTATGGGGTTGTGTCCATGGCTTTTTTAAAAATGTTTTGTTTTGTGTGTTTTTTTTCTGAATGTTGTGTTTATGCGTTAACTTGTTATATTTAGTAAAATGATGATGTTTTTTCCCGTTTAGAAAATTTTAGAATTGTTTGTAGTGATTTGTTTGTAAGGTATATCGACACACTACACACACACACACAACACACTATTTTGCAGTAAATGGACTATCTACTACCCCAGACAACCCCCAGTACTTTTTAGATAACCTTTTATGTATTTTTTGTTCGGGAACGGACCTCGCTTTTCGGGAGGCACTTTCTTGGGTGACTCGACTATCATCTAAGGAGGTCTTTGTCTATCTTTGATATCTAACTCTTGTTCGTTGTTTGTTCGTCTCCGTCCTTGCTTATTAATACTTATATACATATGCAATATATATACAGCAAAACCCATATACACCTACAATGCCACCAAACACACAAACATATATACATATATATATATTATATATATATTATATTATAACATATATATTATTATATATATATTTAATATATTATATAAATGTTAAATCACCCATATTATATATCCTAAAATTTAACTATTATTTATACATAATTATATAATTTAAATAATAATGATTCTACCACTTTCTCACATATTAACCTCGGTAACCTGATTGGGACTTGAATTTGTGATTCCTTCCCCCCGAGCGCCCGCGGGAATTGTCTGTGAACTTTGCTATCACTGCTCGCAAAGAGCAAATGGGTTAATTTCCATGGTTTTTAAAACGCTGGTTAGACAATTCTTTTAGCGGGTCAGTAGGCCGATCGGTTTCACCCCCGTACCTGTAATTTTTTACGGCGGGGGTTTTGAGCCCCGTCAGGGAGGAAAATTGTTTTCTATATAACAAATGCTTTTCTGCATTCTACCTCTTTTCTATATAACAACCCCGGTAAACCTGATTTGGGATTGAATTTGTGATTTCGTTGCTGCCGGCGCCCGCGGAATTTTAGTGAAACTTTGCTATCACTGCTCTGTAAGAGCAAATAGGGAACTTCCATTATGTTTTCATAAGTGTCTGGTTAGGGCAATTCTTTTTGCAGGGCGAGTAGCATCGGGTTTACCCCGTACCGTCAATCTTACGGCGCGGGGTTTTGGGCCCAGTCGGGGGGGTTTTAAAATTTTTTTATTATATATATATATTTTATATATATATATTAATATTATATATATTATATGTATTTACATATACAACACACCTTTTATATAATAAATATGTGTGTGTGTGTATTTATATTTCATATATTTATTTAAAGTATATTTTAAATATTTTGCTACGCCAGTGGGTTTTGTCTCTGTGTAAAGGGGTCAAAAGGATAAAAATTTAGCAAAAGTCGGGGGGAGAGGAGCAGAGGAACAAAGCCAGGATGGGCACAGGTTTTGGGGCCCCTGCTTAAGACCTGTGTTGCCCTTGTGACGAGATACCTGGGATGTTTTAAGCCTGTATGGGGGAGTGTGATGTGCTGGTTCCCCCCTGTATTGTGCCCATTGAAAAGTTACTAAATTTAAAAAACTGGGGTAAATAAAGGATAGAAAGTATTACGTGTGTTTACTTCATGCCCTGCCTCGCCTCAGGTGGCTTCCCCTCGTGATTTTCTGGGGACGCTGTTGTGTTCAGTGCCTCTTGGAGCTGTTCTGTGTTCACAACCCTGTGGGTTAGCACGCGACGTCTGCCTAGCCTGGCCTGGTGTTAGTTGTGCAGATATGTGAGGCGGCCGGTGTAACAATTTTTTTTTTTTTTTTTTTTTTTTTTTTTTTTTTTTTTTTTTAAAAAAAAAAAAAAAAAAAAAAAAAAAATTATATATATATAATTAAAATTTTATATAATTTTTATAAATGAATATATAGGGGTATGTATTTTATTATTATATTTTTATTTTTTTTTTTTTATTTTGTTTTTATCCATATATTATTTATTATTATATATAAAAAAATTTATATAAAATATTTTATATATTTAAAATTTTAAAATTTGTTTGTTTTTTTTGCTTTTTCAAAATGAAATAAAAAGGATTTTTTTTTTATATTTTTCTTTTTAATAAAAATTTTTCCTTTTTTTTAAAGGATAATATTTAATCAGAATAGTTTCCTGTTTCCCACCCGGGGTCGGCCCGAATTTTACGCATATCCCGTTTCCCGGGCACTTTTTCCTCGAAAAACACTGACTCCAAACTATCTGCCTGATCAGGAAATCTCTCCGGGGCAGTCTTTTAAAAATTTTCAATTACATGGATATTTTGGGAAACATGAGGATTTCATTTTTTCATCTTTGGGTCTATTGGGGAAAGCGGAAAAAAAAAACGGAACCCGGCCCGAAAAAATTACTTTGGGATTTTTTTTTTTTTTTTTTTTTTTTTTTTTTTTTTTTTTTTTTTGGCAATGCGCCCTCTTGTGTGTTTGGGTCATTAATCGTGCAAATAATGGGTTTTCCACATAGGATTTTTTGTTTTTTATGTTTTTTCAAAAGAAATAGGTAAAGTAATTGTTACTTTTTTTTTAAAATTTGGCATAACCACACCCCAAAAACCCCGCACGCACGTTTAAAAATTTTTATTTTTATAAATTTTTATATACTAAAAATATTTTAAAATATAAAATTTATATATATATTTTATTTTAAAATATTGGGGTGTGTGTGGTTGTGTGTGTGTGGTGTATGTAAAAAATAAAAATCTATATATTTTATATTTTTTTAATGTATAAAAAATTTATGTATATTTTGTATTTATGGGATTTATATAATATTTTTTTATTTTATCTATTTTTTTATTTTATATGTGTGTGTGTGTGTGTGTGTGTGTGGTGTGTTGGGGGTGTAGGGTGTGGGTGTGTGGGTGTGTTTTTAAATTTATTGAAACCGGCCGCCTCACCTATCTCCCAAAACCCCAGGAAGGCTAGGCAGGGGCGTGCTAACCACGGGGGTTGTGAACACAAAAACCCAGTGCAAGAGGCCACCGAACCCCAAAACCCGCCCCAAAAACACCCCCGGGGGGGAAGCAAACGGCGGGCAGGGCCAAAGAAAAACCCCTTTTTTTCAGTCTACCCTTTTTTTTCCCGGTTTTTCTTTAAGTTTTTTTATTTATATTTTTATATATTGAAAATTTTATTTTTATTGTTATTTTTTTATTTATTTATTTTTGATGGTAATATTAACATTTTTTTTTTAAAATTTTTTACTTTTTAAAAACCACGCCCCACACAAAACAAAAACAAAATTATTTTTAATATTTATCTTCTATTTTCTATTTTAAAAAACTTTCTTATGTTTTTATTTTTTTAAAAAGGAATATTTTTTTTTATATGATATTTATTTTTTTGGTTTTTTTATTATTTTTTTTTATATATATATTATATTATAATAAAAATTTATTTATATAAATATAGGTATTTTTGTTTTGGTGTGGTTTTTAAAATATTTTAATATAGTATTTTATTATATATATATAATTTTTTTAATATTTTTAATCATACTTTATAATTTTTTTCTTTTTTAAATTTTTTATTTATAATATATTTTATTTATATTTTTTTTTTATTTTATTTTTTTTTTTTTTAAATTTTTAAAATTTTTTAAAAATTTTATTTTTAAAATTTTTTGCATTTTTTTTTTAAAATTTTTTTTTTTTTATTTCTATTTTTTCTTTATATATTATTTTTTTTTTAATATTTTTTTAAATTTTCAAAAAGTTCCCAAAAATAATAAAAAAAATAAAAAAAAAAAAATATAAAAATTTTTTAAAAAAATTTTTTAAAAAATATAAAAAATTGTAAAAAATTTTTTATTATATATCTTTATTTTTTTTTAATTTATTTTTTTTTATGTTTTTTATATAATATTTTTTTTTTTCTTTTGGGGAATTTTTATAGTTTTTAATATATAATTTTTTTTTTATTTTATTATATTTTTAATATTTTTAACTAAACATTTTTTTTTAAAAATAACAGCCCCCCACCACACTTTTAACCCACAAAAAAAAAATTTTTATATTTTTTACATTTTTTTTGATATATATATTATATATATTTTTATATATTTATATGCATATATATTTTTTTATATATATTTTATATATCCCATTTATATACATTTTTAAAAAATTTTCCCTTATTTTAATTTTATATATAATATATATTATTTTTAAAAAATGTAAATTTTAATATATAAGATTTATATATATATTTTATAAAATTTTTATTTAAAATATTTATACATACTTACAAAAACTTTGTTTATTTTTAAATAATATTTTAATTTAATTTTTTATTTAATTTAATATAAATATATTATATTTGCAAAAAAAAAATTTTAAATTTTTTATGAAATATATTTTTATAAAAATATATACTTTTTATATGGATTTATATAAAATATTTTTATTTTATATATTTATATATATAAATTTATTTTATATAAAAATATACATACACAAAACACACACACCCCCCCCCCCCCCCCCCCCACACAAAAACACACACACACCTCACAAAACCAAAATATATATATATAATTATAAATATATTTTTTTTAAAAATTTTTATAAAATTTTTATGTATTTTATGTATAAAAAAATTTTTTATATATAGGTTTATATATATATTTTTTAATATATATATATATTAGATATATTTTTATATTATTTATAATATACACACAAACACACATATTCCCATTTTCCCTTTTCGTATTTGTAAAGGGTTTTTATCCTATTGCTTGATATTTTTTAAAGGGGCAAAAAAAAGAAATAATGAGATTGCAAACCAAAAATTGCCCTCTCCCAAAGTGGAAACCTGGAAAGCCTTTTTTCCTCGCTTCAGAATTTATGCTCAACAGTGAAAGCTGAAGAGAATGGGAGACGACCAGATTTCTCTTCTGTGTGTGGCTCCTGAAATTGCTTACAGACACATGAAATTATCACTTTCATTCGATCAGGCAGGGAATGAATGTCCCTCTCACTGCCAATACAGCGGGAATACGATGTATAAGCAATTACAGTGTTGTTCACAAAAAGATCTAGGGAATTCCACGAAAAGAAAGTATATACACATATATATAATGTTGTTTGGGGTGTGTGTGGATTTTTCATATATTTTATTTATCTATCTACCCTATCTATCTATTTTATCTATTTTATCTA
>NW_028234406.1:34948966-34958325 GCF_977035675.1 Penaeus japonicus | reverse complement strand
TATATATATATATCTATATATATATATCTATATATATATATTTATCTATCTACACACATACACACACACACTCACACACACACACACACACACACACCACCCGCACGCACACACACGCACACACATATATATATGTATATATATATATATATATATATATATATATATATATGGATATATAAATACATGTATGGATATATAAATACATGAATATAAGAAATGTATATTTATATATACATGCATAAATACAAAGCCTGATAGAAAAAATGTATGTAGATGTCGGGAGACGTTGGCATAAATGTTCGAAGTTCAAAGATGAATATTGGACCTAAATAGGAACTGGAAGAGGAAGTACAAGAGGCTCAATAGCAGCAAGAATATCGGAGATCGGATATCGAGAGAAAAATGAAGCCGAGGAGGTCATTGTGATGGATGTAAACACCAAGCAGTCACATCATATGTAGCCACATACACATGTGTGTGTATGTATGTATGTTCATACATTCACTCACACACACACAGACACACACACACACTTACACTCACTCACTGATACAGCCACACACACACTCACTAACACACACCGCCACACACACACATACACAAACACATAACCACAAGCACATGCAATCACACAAACCATAATCACACACACACATGCACACAAACATACACCCATAGATCCACTTGACGCTTATAACCTCATCACGTATGCGTCGGCAATATAACGGCCCCCTTTACAACATACTTGAGGGGGTCACAGCCTGGTTTCTCTCCCCCACTAACATTCTGTCGCCTTATTCTTGTAGACAAGACCCCGGGCTCCTGGCCAACAGGGATTGGAAATGTGCTCAGCCGAATCATAACAAAGTGATTCAGCTAAATGACAAGGGCTGACGTCAGTGGAACGACTGATGCCTTTTGGTACGACCTGGTAAAGCAGTAGGTATATCTGGCGTTCGAGTGAGGGTGGAACTGAAACGTTTAGGTACGACCTGGTAAAGTAGTAAAGATAAGCTGCCCTCGAGCAGTTTAAGATAATTTACCATGGAGAAGGAAAGCATTGTTATATTTCGTCTAATCAGCAGAAAAGAAAGATGTTCCACATGCACTCAAACAGTCCACATTTTTTGTTTATTATAGATCATATAGTTTTTCAGATTTTTTTTTTTTTTTTTTTTTTTAAGGTAAAGTGAAGTTAGGAAAACATAACAATATACACACTTAGAATATTAATTTTCCACGAGGTATATGTAAAGATTCAGTAAGAAGAGTGACTGTTCAGGCCCTACATAATCTTGAAGTCTGGCAAAAATCAACCAAAAGAACGTCAACAATGCACGACAAATATCCAAGTAAACGACAGGAAAATGGTCAGTGAAGAAAATGAAAATGAAAATCAACTACAATAGCCTCTTCCTAGAGAATAATTTACGTGGCCTAGAATTAACACAACCTGATTCAGATGAGAAAAAAAACAGTATATTGATATTTTTTATATTTTAGACAAAACCGGTAATAATCCATTTGACTTCTTTTTACGACTACTCAGCTGACACGAACAGTATACATATTTAAAGAGTACAATCGCGGAATTTTCATCGGAAGATTCTAGCATTTTCTTTGTTGATAAAGGGAAATAAGTACATTTGTTTAAAGTTAGAGTGGAAAATACCCAAACGCTTCTCTTTGTGCGAAACAGTTTCAATGGGTACTACAATGGAATTAGGAAAGAATGACTGAACACTTAAATAGCATGCGACATGCAATCATATTTAAATATGATAAGTAATGTATATAAATGGTAGCACAGGAATGCCTTCAAGGGAAGCTCAGATGTCATTTGATTATTATTATTTTTTTATTGAAATAATAATAGTTGTATAAAGAGTATAATGAAAGAAATGCGAATACTTGTAGTTATAGTAGTAACTATGATAATTTATTAAATCAACTCGACAACTGATTCAAACGTCACCTCCTTTGAGCCTGACACAACTCCCTCTTCTTGGTACGTCCCCCCCCCCCCTCCCTCAAAAAGGCCCACCTAGCTACCAGCTCCTTCACTGAGAACTCAATTATAAGTTCCTGGCGACTCTTACAAATTGTTTTTCTTCATTTCCATGCACCATTATTGGAACATTCCTCCCCAAAGATCCCTTCGACTCTTTGTCTTCAAACTTTCGTTATTTTCATTTGCGTAAAATAGCCATTTTATGATGCTGAAACTCAAACATTTGGTACAATTTTTCAAAGTTAGATAAATCGCAATACTAAAAGGAAATGGATCTGAAACACTTTCCACGATAAAGAGCAACAATAGGAACAATAACAATAACCATATCAGTGCGCATTAGAACAATTCCTACCAGAGAATTAATTTGAAAACCAGAAATAGCAATAACAGTGAGCCCCAAAGCACTTATCATAACGGCAGCTCTCCCGAGCCCAGCTTCTAACAATGGATCATCCTACAGCAAGGGGTTTACATTCGCTTGTGGCTAATATTCAACGTAGAAGTTTCAGATGCCTTTGGGTTCCTCTCTTGGAATGGGGAGTATGCCTATTGAGGTCATTGTCATTGAAAATGCTGAGAATTTGCGGAAGCAGAATAAAGCAATAACTTGTAAATTTTGGTAGATATACGTGTTGTTTACTCACTACTTTTTTAAATTAAATAAATGCCACAGAATACTTTACCTATCTTTGGGATATAATACTTTACTTGGGGCATAATACTTTACAATGAAAATACTCGAATAAATTATATTTATGTCAAAATACATTCCTCGCTTTTTTCCAATACTTTCTTTTTTCTTAACCAGTTCCATGATTTTCATATTTTCTTTTTATTTCGTTGAATAACAGGATTTAGAATTGTTTTTTATAAATACATTGCAAACATAAAATATTTCTTTCATGGAAAACAACGTAAAATCTACTTTACTCTGAGTAAGACACTGGAAATTTTATGGATCATGTTGAGAAAATATCCATACCTCAACATGGAGGATACCTTGGCAAGGATTCGAAAAAATAATGCTAGTAAAATCCTGGATGTCAGCCAAATTTTCTCTTTGTTGATTCTATAACCAAGGAAATTTATCTTCCATGATTCTTGAAAAGCCATGATTGAAAATGTTTGTATTCATTCTACAGTGAATTGATGCGACATAACATAGAAGAAAATTGATCTTTTCACAATAAGTTCTTCCTCAGATAACTAAGTAATCAGGACGACTATGCGTAATGAATATAATTATCTTTAGTATTAAACCAATCACGTGTATATTTCCAGATATTGCTGATATATAATCATGAAGCCAATAGAATGGGGGACACTGGAACTAGTAATTTGTTTTTACCTGCGTTTTTGTGTGTACACGTGCATGTATTTGTGTATGTCTGGAAAGGTGGGGGGGGATGTTTATTCAGTCCGACACACATCAAACAGTCTTATAAATCTACGGTAAAACGGCACCCCATTTCACTACCTTAGAAAATATAAACAGCTTCTAAATAGGTATTCATCTCTGTTGTCACTTATCCCCACTCAGCTCACTTATGCATCCATTCACTTTAACCGAACTCAATTATAAGTTTCTTCAGACTTCCACAAAAGAACAGTTTCCTCCTTTCAATGTTTTAAAAGAGGAACATTACATTTTTCAAAAACCTCCCCACTCCATTCCCTTCCAGCCATATAGTTATTCCCTCCTGTATCTCATTAAGCCAACCCTTGTGCAATGCATTTTGGATGTAATAATTATTGCACAGATGTTTTATACGTTTGAATTATCTTGCTTTAAAATGATTACAAAACCATTGTCTGGAGATCTAGTGATTTCATGAATATATATATATATATATATATATATATATATATATATATATATATATACATATATGAGATGTAAATTTATATATATTTATTGTATATTATATATATATAATGACATATATTATGTATATATATTTATGTATTATTATATATATATAGAGTTATATACATATATATATATTATTTTATTTTATATATATATATATGTGTGTTTATATATAATATATAAATATATATTAATACATATATATATTTATTTGTATGTATTCATATTTAGTGATATATATATATTATATATAATTATATATATATATTTATATATTTATAGATATATAAATTTTTGCAATGTGTGTAGATATATATATATATAAATATAAATAGATATTTATATATATATGTATATATGAGAGATACATATATATATATATATTATTTATCTTTATATATATTTATATATATTTATATATATAGATAAATATACACACACCCACACTTTTATATATATTTATATATATATATATATATAATATATATATATAGTTATATATAAATATATATATATATATATATATATATATATTATTTATATATATATTTATGTATATATATATTATATATAAATATATAATATATATAATATAATAAATACATATATATATATTATATATATATACAGTGTATATTGATATATAATATATATATATTATATATATTATTATATATATATATTATATATAATATATATATAATATATATATATATATATATATATATATTACATATCTAATACATGTACATACAATACATATATATATATATATTCTATATTATATATATATATATATATATATTATATATCTATCAATATATTCCACAACACACAACACAACACACTAACACCCACCCCAAAAAATTCAATATATTATATATATATTATTTTATATATTTATATATTATATATATACCACACAACGCACACTACAACACACACACACACACAACACACATATTTTACTATATTAATTAATAATATATAATATAAATACATATATATATAGTAATTATATATTGTGTGTGTGTATTTTTATATATATATTTTTATTTATATATATATATATATAATTATATATAATAAATTATTAAATATATTTTATGTATTTATATAAATATATATTTATGTCTATACGTTTATATATATTATAATATAGTATATATATATATATAATACATATTTTTATATATATATGTATATAGAAACAACACACACACACACCACATATTTATATATATAGATAATATATAATATATATATTTTTATATTTATATAATATATATATAATAAAATGAATGTGTGTGTATGATATATATATATATAATATTTATATATATATATATAGTATATATTTAAGCAATGTATCTTTATAGAAACATATATTATATATATATATATATATATATATATATATTATATTTTTATAATATATATTAATATACATATATATATTTATATATTCATAATAAATCTTATAATATATATATAATATATATAGATATATATATAATATATAATATTATATATATATATATTTATATAACATTGATATATATATTACAGTGTATATATTCTGTGTTATATATATATATATTCTTTATATATTATAAATATATATTATATATATATATATACGTTATAATGTATAAATATTATCTATTTATATATTATATATATATATATATCTGTATAATATATAATATATAATAGATTCACTATATAATATAATAATATGTATATGTATACATATACATATTATTATTATATATATGTATATATATATATATATAGATATATCACATATAGATATAGATAGATATATATATGACTAATTACATATAATCTATATATTTATATATAATATATATATATAAACACACACAACACACATACAACCCACACACCACTACAACACATATATGTATATATATTAATAAATATATATATATATATATTTATATAATATATTTATATCTATAATATATATATATCTTATATATTATATATCATATATATATACCAACACTCACACACACACACCAAACAACACACATAGATTGTATATATATATATATAATATATATATATATATTTATATATATATCTATATATATATTATATTTATCTATATATATGTGTGTGTGTGTATCTATATTTATATACATATATAATATATATAAAAATATATATATATTATATATATATATTATATATACATATAAATATGTTTTTATATATATACTTATATATAATATACAGTATATATATATAATATAGAATATATATAAATTGAATATATATATTTATATTATATATATATGTGTATATACACAACACACACACCACACACACACATATATAGATTATATATATATATATATATATATATATATAGTATATATATTATATATAGATACATAAATATAAACTATAATTATATATATAATGTGTGAGGCTAATATATAAAAAAGATATAGTTTTATATATATATATTATATATATAAATATATATATTTATATATATATATATATATACATATATAATATATACATATATAAAATATATATATAATATATTATATATATAGAATATATATATATAACATTGTATATATATTATATAAAATATATATTTGCTATATATATATATATTATATATATATATATAATATTATATATTTACATATATATATATTATATATATAATTATTATATATATATACAGTGTATATATATATGTGTTTTTATAATATATTAACTATGATATATATATATAATACTTTTATCTATATATATATATATATATAGGTATATATTAGTATATATATAGTATATTATATATATATATTATATATATATATATATATATTTATATATGGAATATATATATAAATATAATATTAATATATTATATTATATATGTATATATATACATATATATATACACTGTATATTAATATTATATATATACATATATATATACATTATACTTATATTACTATATATATATTATATATATATATATATATATTTATATATATCATATATATTACTCACACACACAACACACACACCACATACACACAACAACACACCACACACATATTGTATAATATATTTATATATATTTAGATATATTTATACATATATATATATAATATATATATATATATATAAATATATATATACACCTCACAACACACACACACACACACACACAACTCACACACAACACACACCACACACCCACACTTATATTATTATAAATAGATATACTAATATTATATAATATATGATTTATATACAACACACACACACACACACACCCACACTCAAAAACACACACACACAAGCACAAACAACAATATATATATATATTTATTATATTATATAATATTATATATATGCAAATATATATATGTGTGTATGTGTGTGTGTGTGTATGTGTGTGTATGTGTGTGTATGTGTGTGTGTGCGTGTGTGTGTGTGTGTATGTGTATAAATAAATGTGTGTGTGTGCATGTAGAGAAAGAGAAAGATAGAAAGAAACAGAGAGAACGGCAAGTCATTATGTTCTATTTGACTTTTCTTTCCCAATCTCGGGTACGATTACAGATTACGATTATCAAATAATTTTCGAAATGGCATTTATCACCATAATTAAGGTTAGTAACTAAAATAAATCGCGTATGAAATTCATATCATTAAAACAAATAACACTGCGATAGGAGATCACTCAGTTCTTGCCAAGAATATTTTCACTGCGAAGGTCATAGATAGCAGCAGCAATAATCAAATTACAAAACACTTTCTTTATATTTATTATAGACATCGTTCACCTTACGTGTCCTAGCGTTTTCGTTCCTTATATTGTTTTTAAGCGTCCACTTATTTATCTCAACTGTTCTTATATTGCTCAATCTATCTTTTTTTTCTTTCTTTCGTCTCCCTATGTTCGGTTATTCTCATCTTTCTACATCATCCATTTCTATCTCATATTTGTCCCTATGAATCTTCCTCGTCCTCTTCTTTCTCCTATCTATTTCTGCACTACTTTACCACCCGCTTTCATCGTCTAGTACTTCCCATGTTGTTGTATCCAGCATCCCCGGCCTCAATTCCTTCACGTTCCTTCATCAGGTCTCCTTCAGCGCCGTCTCCTCCGTCTCCTTGGAAGCACTAATGGTGTGAAATATCCAGAGAATATCAAATTGATTCGGATTCTTGGAAGGAAGTAAAGATGAATGAGGAGACGCAAGGAGCATTGTGAAAAGAGCGCGTTCCAATCAGTTAAGGAGAATTCGAGTCTGTCCTTATGAGCAGTAATTAGAACGGGGGGAAAATTGGCGTGATTACGTAAGGCTTGAGTCCTACCGTTCTGCACCTCTCTCTGCCTTTCTCACTCTTTCCTTACTTTGTCTGTCTGTATAACTCTCTCTGTCTATCCTTCTCTCTCTCTCTCTCTCTCTCTCTCTCTCTCTCTCTCTCTCTCTCTCTCTCTCTCTCTCTCTCTCTCTCTCTCTCTCTCTCTCTCTCTCTTTCTCTCTCTCTGTCTCCCTCTCTCTTTCTCTCTCTCTGTCTCCCTCTCTCTTTCTTATCTAACTATCTATCTATATTTATTCATTTATTTGTTTCTTTCTCTATCTCTATTTTCTATTTCCGCTTATATCTCTATATACATTATTATTTCTCTAACTATGTCTAAATCTGATCTCCTCCCTTCTTTCTCTTTGTTTACTTGCCCCTTTTTATCTATCTTTGACAGAATAATTGATCTAAAATAAAATAACTATACGGATTGAAAATCTACCACACACACTCCAAGCGAAGAAAAGACGGAATAAAATAAAGCAGAATGGAAATGACAAAAAAAAAAAAAAAGGAAAAGAAGAAGAAGAAGAAGAAGAAGAAGAAGAAAAGCGAAAGGCGAGGAAGGGCAAGGCATAAGGGGAAAGGTGATGGATATATAATCAGGCAGGTATTACGTCCGCAATGCTATAACTGAATACTACTCGTTGGCGCTGTGCTTTGTTCGTATTACTGCGATAAAGATGCTTGATCTTGTGACAGCTGGAGTGGTGTTTTTGTGTTGCTGTTTTGTTGTTGTTGTTTTTATGTTTGTGGCAATAGCGTTAGCGTTGACCACCTTTGTAAATGTTGGATCTAATGTCGTTGGGAATGCTTGTTGTTGTTGACGTCTTCGGTCTCGTTTTTGCGGGCCAGCTCAGGCACTATCCGGAGGCAGTAATGACGTTTGTGGCTCTATCATTTGATCAGCTTGCCAGTGCTGCCGATAGCGATATTGGAACGGGATTTGGCTCGCTGCAGAGGAAATTGGAAGGAAAGATAAGTTTAAGAAGCTCGTAAAAGGATAAAAGCAATCCCGGTGTCGTGGCTATGAACAATGGTGATAAAATGGGATATTAAGAGGGAGGTTTATGGCCTTTAACACGTCAGATAATTATC
>NW_028234406.1:34888966-34891466 GCF_977035675.1 Penaeus japonicus | reverse complement strand
TGTTGCTCTTACCATAATGATAATGATAATAATAGTAATGTTATAATAAATATCATTATTATTTTTTTAACATTATCATTATCATTATCATCATCGTTAATATCGTTAATATCATTATCATCACTATCATTTTCATTATCACCGTCCTTATTATGATCATTATCGTTACCATTCTTATCATTATTATCATCAGCATCATCAGCATCATCATCATCATCATCATCATCATCTTCATCATCAGCATCATTATCGTCATTATCACCATCATCATCATCATCACCATCATTATCATCATCATCATCGTCATCCTCCTCCTCCTCCTCATCATCATCATCGTTATTACCATGATCATCATCATTATCAACATCATCATCGCCTTCAATATCATTATGACCTCCTCTACTCCTCCTCCTTCTATAACTATTTTCATTGCAAAAAGAAATCTAGAATGACCTCCAGTCAGCCCACACGCCTACGCCTCTATCTACCACTTAACATAGAACATACATATTACATTAACCTCCACACCACTTTCCTTCACTAAGCCACTACCTCCTGAGAGAAACAATCCTAAGGCTTGGCGCTTGAGGACCTCTTAGGTAGATCTAAGAGGAACTTAATTTTAAGTCCATATCTGAGTAACTATACTGTTCCTTGATTTGTATTTTCTCTCTGGCGTGATTTCAGCGAGTGCTGGTTCATTACTGTTGCTGTTATCACTACCACTATCTTTTGTAGTACTACTACTCTGATTATTATTGTTATGATAGTTATCTTAATTATTTTTGGTTATTAATATCATATTCGTATTCTACATCATTACCAGTTAGCAGGTTGATTATCCTTTTTCTCCGTTGACTGCCATATTAATTCAAAAATGTTTATTCCATCATTTATTCATCACCCGGTTCAATTATGTGATCATTTGTTAATAATTTAATTTGTCATCAGAAGTACACCAAAACTTACTAATGAATTGTGATGAAAATTAATGGCTGCGTTGGCAAGGGATCAATTAATTAGATTTTGTGATGATACGGGTAACTGAGTAAATGTTGTGGAGGATATCGAGAGAGGATTTGTAATAAAAAGTGAATTTTAGGTTAAAGTTATATATATATATATATATATATATATATATATATATATATATATATATATTATATAACTATCACACCATATACATACATATATATATATATATATATTATCAATATATATATATATATATATACATACATACATATACTACACTATATATTATATATATATATATATATATATTATATATATATCTGTATATATATACATATACATATATACTGTATATATTATATATATATATATATATATATATATATATATATATGTATAATATATATATATAACACTTATATATATATAATATATATACGTATATATATATATATATAAATATATATAGATATATAATATATATATATATATATACATATATATATATATATATATATATATATATATAATATATATATATATATATATATTAATATATATGTGTGTGTGTGTGTGTGTGTGTGTGTGTGTGTGTGTGTGTGTGTTCTATACACACATATAGAGATATGTGTGTGTGTGTGTGTGTGTGTGTGTGTGTGTTGTGTGTGTGTGTGTGTGTGTGTGTGTTGTGTGTGTGTGTAATATATATAGATATAGATATATATATATATATATATATTTTTTATATATTATATTTTAGATATATAAATTATATATATATCTATTAATATTTATATATATTATTATAATAGTAGGAGAGCAAGAGAGAGAGAGCGAGAGAGAGGCGAGAGAGAGTGAGAGAGAAGCAGAGGTGAGAGAGAGAGAGAGAGAGAGAGAGAGAGAGAGAGAGCTAGAGAGAGAGAGAGAGAGAGCTAGAGAGACAGACAGAGATAGACAGACAAACATATAGATACACATAGATATACATGTTTGTGTGTTTGTGTGTGTGTGTGTGTATTTGTATGCGTGTGGTTGTGTATGTGTGTGAGTATGTGTATATGCGTATTCATGCACGGGTATATATAAACCGTATACATACAAACACACACCAATATACTGACACACACACACACACACAAATCCTTATTTTTTCCTCATTTTTTGTCACGGATTCTTTTCCAGAGCAGACAAAGGGGGAAGGAGGGAAAACAGCAGAATAACAAGATTGAACTCTTATCCCATCTGGTGGCACGTGCCGCTTGCTAGCCGTTGCTTTTCACTCGCTTTATCGGAAAACCAGGGGATTGAAAACTAGAATGAGGGAGAGAGAATTGGGGAGAGCGAGGGAGTATATATATATACAGTATATATGTATATATATTTATATATATATATATATATATATATATATATATATATATATATATATATGTATGTATGTATGTATGTATGTATATGTGTGTGTGTGTGTATATATTCTTGATATATATATATTATATTATATAGGTATATATATATATAATAT
>NW_028234406.1:34871466-34881466 GCF_977035675.1 Penaeus japonicus | reverse complement strand
TATACATATATATTATAACACACACACACACACATTATAGAATAATATATCACACACACACACATATATATATATATATAAATAGATATATATATATATATATATATATACATATATATATATACAGATATAATACATATATATATCTATATATAATATATATATAGATAATATATCTATATATATAACGATATATATAACATATGTATCGAGTCTATATATATACTGTGTATTATATATATATAATATATATATATAATATATATATATAATAATAATACATATACTTACATATATATATATATATAAGATTTATAATATATATATAATATATATATATAATATATAAATATATATATATGTGTGTGTGTGTGGGTGTGGTGTGTGTGTGTGGGTGTGTGTTGTGTGTTGAGGATACATATACATATATATAATATATATTATATATATCTATATATATATATAGAAGTGTATCTATACATATATATATATACGATATTATATATATATATACCTTATATACATATATATATAATATAATATATATAAATAGATATATATATAAACAATATATATATAATAAAAATATATATATATATATAAATATATATACTATAGTATATATATATTTATATATAATATATATGTATATATTACATAGGTCCTATATATAAATATATTATATATAATATTATTTATATATATATAATAAAATATATATATATATATATATATAATTTATATATATACATAAATATCTATATAATATATCTCTATAAAAATATAATAATAAATACATACATATATATATGTATATCTATATATATATATATATATATATATCTATAAATAATATATGTATAAAATATATATATGTAAATATATCTATCTATCCATCTCAAACTCAAATACACACACCAGTACTCAATCTATATACGTATAAATCTATATATACTTACACACACACCGCACCCCACACGCACACCCACCCACCCCACCCCCCCCACACATCTATCTCAAATCTCTCTACCTCATTTTCTCCTCTCATCTCTCTCATATATCTATCACTCTATATCAGCTTCTTCTCATAATCTCATCCTACCTCACCTCTCTCACACTAACCCATGTCAATCCTCACAGTCTCTCTAAAACTGCCACATACAAACATCACTCACGCACACACTCACCTCTCACACACTCCACACTACCAACCAAAACACGACACACGACACACTCCCCCCCCCACCCCCCCCCACGCCCCCCCCCCCACCCCCGAGTCCCCCCCCCCCCCTCTCACTCTCTCACTCTCATACCTATAGTATCTCTCTCTCCTCTCTCTCTCTCGGCAGACACTCTCTCAAGATCGTGCCCGCACATCTCTCATCGCTCACATCTCTTCTCTCTCTCTCCTCTCTCTCCTCTATATATATACAATATCGTCAATATATAATAACTATATATATATATATAAAAAAATCTATATCTATCAAATATCCTTATATTGATTTATTTGTAATAAACCTCTATATCTAACTCTCTATACTAATCTCTAGCTCATCTATCTACTCTCTAAATATATAGTATATACACACACACAACCCACACAATACACACACAATATGTATCTATCACTATCACTAACCACACTCAATCTATATCCACTCACTAGATCATCTCTCGTCTAACTCTCACACCCTCTCTAACTCACTCTCATAACCCTCACTCAAATACCTCCACTACTATCTCACTAATATCTCACACCAATGTATCAACTCTGCCACTCTCTGTCAATACCCTCTATCTAACTCTCTCTCGACTCACACACTCTCCACTCTCTACTCTCTCTCTCACTCTCACCACAAAATCTCACACCAAATACCACACAGACTCCCACCCACACAAAACCCCCTCACTCACAAACACACAACATACACTATCTCACACACAACACCCACACACAGTAATCTCTCACTCAGCCATCAGCCTCACACACTCACACCATCACACACACACACACTCTGACACACACACCGCTCACCTCACACACTCACAACACACACACGACACTACACGACTCACATCACACACACAGATAAACTCTCACAAGCCACATACCACACACACACGGGAGCGACTCCACACACCACACACACACACACTCACACCACCCTCACTGCACACCCTGTCACACCATACACGACACAGAGCACACACAAACTCACACCCACACAACACACACGCACACACACACACACACGACTCACCATACACACACACACACACACACACACACACCCACACACTCCTCGACACGAACACACTCACACTCACACACATACACATCCACACACATACACACAACTCACACACACACACACACACACACACACACTCCAAACTCACAGTACACCATTAACACACACACACACTCACCCACATCACACTCACACACACATCACACTACACCACACACGCACACACACCTACTCACACTCACACACACACACACAAACACACACGACACACACACCACACACCCCTTATACACAAAACATACAAACACACACAGCACACACACACACGCACACGACACACACACACACAAACAAACACCCACACACACACACACACACACTCACTCCACACACACTCACACACATCCACACCACACCACACACACACACACACACACGACAACACAAACACACACACCACACCTCAAACACTCACAAAGCCACACACACACACACACACACACACGACACACACACCCACACTCTCACACACCCCACACCCATTCAACACAGTCCCTCACCCACACACCCACACCCCCCCCACCCCCCACACACACACACACACACACACACCCCCAACACACACACACACACACCACTCACTGCCACACACTCACACACACACCCACTCACCCACACACCCACTCACCCACACACTCCTCACACACACTCACCACATCCCTCACTCAAACACACCAAATACTCACACGAAATCACACACACACACACACACCACTCACACATTCACACACACACACACCACGTCACAACACCACAACACTCCAACACACAAACTCTCCCCTCACACACACACACACACAACACACACACAACTCACACACTCACACACACAAACTCTTATCTCTTATCTCTGTGTGTGTGAGGTGTGAGTTTGAGCGATGTGAGAGTTTCTCAGTGATTATGTGTGAATGTGTGTGTGGAGTTTGTGTGATCCGTTGAGAGTCAGCCACACCCAACCACTCACACTCTATCCACACACTCACACACACACGACACACACACACACTCATCACCCCTCTCTCAAAACACACTCACACACTGACAGCCTCACTCACACACTCACACAACCACACCCAACACTCACACTCAATCTCAGTCTTACACTGCACTCCCACCCCCACACCCCCCCCCCCCCCCCCCCCCCCCCCACCCCCAATCATATCACCACACAACTACTCACACTCCTCTCTCACTCTCCACAACACACACCCACACACGTACTCCCTCCCACACTCTCACTCTCACTCACTCACTACTCACAATACACTCACACACACACACACACTCACACACTGGTCCAGTCACAACACCACACACAGACAGACTCTCACACACTCACACACTCACACGTCTATCTCACTCTCAAGTCACAGCGGACACGACACGTCTGCGGGTCACTCGACTCACCACGACACACTCGAGACTCTGTCGCAGACCTGCGACACACAACACACACAATAAATCCCCCCTCAATCAAACACAACAAACCACATACAAACTCACACCGACACACACAACACTCACACCAAACACACACACTCACACACCACACACACACACACTCTCTCACACTCTCACACCACTCCAGACACACAACAACACACACTCACTCGACACACACACTCACACACACACACTACCACACTCACCTGACACACAAACCACTCACGACACACACACACACTCACACACACTAAAACCACACAATCCCACACACTCTCACACAAACACAGCGACACACACAACACACACACACACACTCACAAACACCCAAACTCACTACCACACACAACACACACTCACACTCACACACTCACACACACACACTAACACACAAACTCTACACTCACTCACGCAACCTCACACTCACACACGCTCTGACACCCTCACACACACACATCTCACGACACTCACACAACCACTCTTACAAACACAATACACACTCTCACACATCTCAAAACGCACACACACACCTCACAAACAAACTTACCCCATACACAATAACAGCCACACACCCACACATCACACACGACACACAAAACTCACACACACAACACACAGTTCCCGACTCACTCGCTCTCACACACCACACACCACACACACTCACACAAACACACACACACACGACACGACACAACACAACGACACCACGACACACACAAACACACACACACACACATACACACAGACATACGCACATCCGTGCACCCACCCACCCAACCCACCAACACCACTCTCTACACTCACTCCACACAACACACACACACTCACGACACACACGACACCCTCACCCACACACACCACTCACACACACACACATCCACACACACGCCACACAACACACACTCACACACTCACACACACACAAACACACTGTCCACAAACCAGACACACGCACACGACACACACACACACACACAGACACACACACACACGACACACACACGACTCTCACTCACCACCACATCCACACCCCCTCAAACACACTCACACACACACACACACACTCACACACTACACACACCACACACACACACTCAAACACACACACACACCACACCACACCACACCACACATATTTCACACCACACACACCACACACACTCACACACACTCGTCACCCCACACACACACACACACACACACCACACACACACCACCCACTCATCACACACACACGGCACACACACACACACCCACACACACCCACACACTCCACCACAAGCTACACACCACCGACACCCACAAACACACACACAACACACACAACAAACACATACTCACTCACGACACACTACACACACCACACTCTCTCTCAAAAAACTAACAAAAACTACACACAACAAACACTCTCACAGCAATACACACCCACTCACTCACACACACACACACACACAACACTCACACACCATACACTCACACAACACACAGCACATCACTTAACCACACACGTCTCACAAACACACACTCACACACACACACTAAACACTCCCTAACACTGCACACACTAAACGAATCGTAAATAACGTCACACACACCCTCACCACTCACACACTCCACACCCACTACACACACAGCACAAACTCACACTCAGCACACACTAACACACTCATAATATATTATATATGATATATATATAAGTATATAAGACATCTCACGACACACACACACACACGACACACACCACAGCACACGACACACACACACACACCTCCACAACAAACCTCACACACACGAGACCCACACACATACACCACACACCCACCAACACACAACACGACACCCACACGTCACCACACACACACGACACAACACACACCAACACACCTCACGCTACCCGTCACACACACCCACCACTCCCGCACTAACTTCAGTCACTGACTCCCTCGGCTCAGTCCTCACACTACTCACTAACTCGCCCTTCAAGGCCGCGCACTCGCTTATACGCAATTCGGACTCCTCAAATCCCGTTTTGGCGTTTTCCCCTGCCCATTCACTTTACTTCCACATTTTTGGCAGAAGTCAGTGGGTGTCGTGAAGAAGCCGCCAAGGGGACGACTTAACTGCTGAAGGAAACTAAGCAACACATTCGAAATTCCCTTTCGTTCCTTGACCAAACAACCGCAAGTGAGTGAGATAATCCTCAGTTTATCACCCGCCAACCCCCGGCCCCCGGGCCCCCGGCCCCATTACCCCCCACATTACCCCCACCCCCAATTACCCCCCCCCCCCCGCCCCCCCCCCCCCTAACCCCCCCCCCCCCCCCTCCCACAAAAAAAATGAAAAATAAAAAAAATAAAAAATGAAAGAACCGAAATCTTCCGAGTTTGCAGACAAATAAATTCTTTCATTATTACAAATTAGCAGCCATAACGTGCAACTCCATTCTCGCATTTAGTTGCAAGTGCAATTGTCTAAGTATATCGAGTAATCAACGGACCATTACTGATCCTGATGATTCTTTTTCTTATCTCATAATTACTTTTATCATCCACATTCCAATACTTTTTTTTCCAAGACTTTTTCTTTATCTCGGAAATTTCAGGAGGAAAGTCGAGAAAATATGTTGGAACTTTGGTTGTTTTTTATGGCTGGCGTCGATGAGTAAAGTGCGAAAGATTGGTGCTTTGTAGGAAGGACGCACGGAAGCTGGGGACACGAAAAATTGATAATAAAGATGAGGGATATAACGAGGAGGGCTTAGAGGGGACTTATGCACACATGTACACAAACACACACCCTCTTCCGTCCCCCAAAATAGTATATTATTGTATATATATATATACATATATATAATAATATTATATATATATATATATTTATATATATATATATATATATGTATCTATATACATATATATATAATATAGATTTATATATAATAATACATAACTAGATATAGGTATATATATATCTATATATATATATATATATATATATATATGGATGTATATGAAGATACATATATATAGATATCTAATATAATATATATATATATAGTATATAATTTTATGAATTTAATCACGTGCTCGCATATTTATGTATAATATGATAGATATGTATATATATATACATATATAGTATATATAATATATATATATATTATTTATATATATATTTAATCCATCTCTCTCTCTCCGGTCTGATCCTCTATCTCGCTCATCTCCTCCCCTTTCATTCTCCTCTTCATCTCCTCTCTTCTCTCTCCTCATCTCTCTCATCTCTCTCTCTTCTCTTCCTCTCCTCTCTCGTCCTCTCTCTCCATCTCTCTCTCTCCTCTCTCCTTTTCCTCTCCTCTCTCATCACTCCTCTCCTCCTTCTCATCTCTTCCTCCATCTCCTCTCTCGGTCTCCTCTCCTCCTCTCGCCTCCTCCTCCTCGCTCCTCTCCTCTCTCCGTAAGTCTCATCTCTCTCGTCATCTCTCTCCTCTCTGGCTCTCTCCTCCCTCTCATATCTCTCCCTCGTCACTCCCTTCCTCTCTCCCTCTCTCGTCTCTCTCTCTTCCTCTCTCTTCTCTATATATATAAAGTTATATATTTATATATTATATATATATATATATAATATAGATATATATATATATATATAACATATATATATACATATATATAATATATATATATATATATATAATTATATATTATAAATTCATATATATATATATATATATATATATCTTTCTCTCTCTCTCTCTCTCTCTCTCTCTCTCTATTTGTGTGTGCGTGCGTGTGTACATATAGACATAAGTAATATGAAATATATAAGCAAACATTGTAAAGAGCGTTTGGTAAATTACACAGGCGTCTATACAACGAAATTATATAATTTACCATAAGAGCGACATGCCAGTATATATCTCTGACTTAGATAAGGATTATAAGGCTTCCTGCAATGTCACCAGCGTCATCAAAGAGGGATACTATCAGTGTGCCAAGCAAATTTCGATATCACTGGTTATAATGCACACACACACACACACAAAGACGCGCGCGTGCGCGCTCTTTACAATGTTTGCTTATAGGTTTCATACTACGTATGTGTATATGCACACACACACACACACACACACATACACATACAAACACACACACACACAAATATATATATATATATATATATATATATATATATATATAAGATATAATATATGATATATATATATACATATATCGAACCACTCGAAAAACGGACCGTCGAAAAAAAAAAAACACCCCCCCCCGCACACCCGCGCCGGGCGTCGCCGAACCCGCGGCCGGGGAACCGCCGAGCGGCTCCAAAAAACCCGGATATATCGAACTCGAACCGAACACTCGAAACACACCCGCCGCCCAAAACCCAACCCAAAAAACCCGCGCAGCCGCCGCCCCCAAAAAACCCGGCTTCCGAAAACACCGGGCCCCCACACCCCAACTCTCGAAACCGCCCAACACCCCGGGGCCGGGAAAAAAAACCGTTCGAACTCGAACCGCCGCCCCCCCCCCCCCCGCGGGCCGGCCGAAAACAAACCAAAAAAGAAAAGAAAAACCCGCGGCCGCGAAAACCCTGGCACCCGAACGCGCCGCGGGGGCCCCAACTCCCCGCGAAAAAAACAAACCGAAAAACTAACTCTCCGAAAAACGAAAACTCCCGACACAAAACACAGCCGCCGAAAAAAAGAACACCCCGAAATCCCCAACCGAACGGAAAAAAACCCGCGCCCGACCGCGGCCGCGGAGGGAACAACCCGCCAACGCGCCCCCCCCCGCGGCAAACCCAAAAACCCCCCGCGCCGGGCCAATTGACAGGAACGGTCCGAATCCGACCGGATAGCCCAAACAACAACCACCCGCTAAAAGAATTGTCTACCCAACGCTTACATCCGCCATGGAAATATCTATGTTGCTCATAAAATGGGGGGGGGGGGGGAAAATAAATAAAAATAATATTGGGGGGGGGGGGGGGGGGATATTGTGGGGGAAATAAACATAGCAGAGCAGTGATAGCGAGGTTTTACAGACAATCTGTCAATCTGGTTGCGCGGGTTCTAGATCCGGTCAGGGAGGTAAAATTTGTATTTGTATATTAAATGCGTTACTGCATTCTACCATCTTTAAGACATAGATATAACCTCGTTAACCTGATTTGGGACTTGAATTTCTGATTTCATTGCTGACGAGTGCCCGTGGGAATTATCTGTAAAAAACCACCCCGTAACCCTCAAAAAACCTCCGCTAAATCACTGACTAAAATCCACCCACACTCTCTTCACTAATCACACTGGTCTTGCGTTCTGCTGTACACTCCTTCACTCTGCTCTGCGTGCTATGATGATTACATAGGAAATTGTCCATGAAGGAAAGTGTAAGGAGGCGGTTCCTGGTTAGACGATTCTTTTAACGGGGGTCGTATGGTTTATTGGATTCAGGACCGTGCCTGTCAATCTGGTGGCGGGGTTCGTGTCCCAGTCAGGGAGATAAAATTTGTATTTCTATATCAAATGCGTTACTGCATCCTACCATTTTTCTTACATAGATATAACCTCGGTAACCTGATTTGGGACTTGAATTTTTTATTTCACAGCTGCCGAGTGCCCGCAGGAATTATCTGTAAAACCTCGCTGTCACAGCTCTGCTATGAGCACAAAGGAAATTTCCATGACGGATGTAAGGTGTCTGGTTAGACAAGTCTTTTAGCGGGTCGTGTGGTCTAGATGTCCCGGTCAGGGAGGTAAAATTTGTATTAAACCATACAATATATATATATATATATATATATAATATATATATATATATATATATTTATATATGATATATATATGATTATATATATATAATATATAATATATATAATATATATGTATATATATGTATATATATGTATATATATATATATATATATATATATATATTAATATATATATATATATATATTATATAATCATATATAATGATAATATATAATATATAGATATAAATATAAAAATATACATACACACATCAACAACATACACACAAACAATCACAACACACACACAATATATATATAATATATATAATATATATATATATATATATATATATATATATATATATGTGTGTTTGATTATGTGTGTGTGTATATATATAGATATATATGTATGTATACATATATATATATATATAGGTATGGATGTAGATATATATAGATATATATATACATAAAATATC
>NW_028234406.1:34858966-34863966 GCF_977035675.1 Penaeus japonicus | reverse complement strand
CAGCCATACAAACATACAGACAGAGCTTGAGGCAGAGAGAGAGAGAGAGAGAGAGAGAGAGAGAGAGAAAGAGAGAGAGAGAGAGAGAGAAAGAGAGAGAGTCGACTAGCTTTGGCTCTGACAGGTGTTTTGTAGAATGGAAAAATGGCCAAGTTAGGAAACACTGGGTTTTATGAATACTAAATGCACGCCGTTTTAGTTCCCATCGGAACCTTCTGGATTTTTTGCCTAGTAAGAGGTGACGCGCCGTATAGTTTAGCATTTATAAAAAAAAAAATGATGCAGGCAGGTGCATCACTTAATATGCAAGAAGAGTTTTATGAATTTAAGTAACAAATGAAAAGGAAAATCATTTCTACAAAATTTCTGATTTTCTCACATTTCTTCACGGGGTAAAGTTGCTGACATTCGTGGAGTAGGTAAGTGAGCCATAAACTTAAGTGCTGGCTCTGACGGAGACTTTCCACTCTTCCCTCCACCCCTCCTCTCTCCCTCTTTCCTTCCCTCTCTTCCTCTCCTCCTCCTTCTCCCCCCCACCCTTCCCCTCATCCTCCTCCTCTCTCCCCCTCCTCCACCTCCTCCTCCCCTTCCCCTCCATCCTATCCGAACTACTTCCCATCAGGGTGAAAAATTTATGGTCTCGCCAACATAAAGGCCAATTACTTTCATGGGTGCTAGAGAGAGGTTACAAGGCGCATTTTCTAGATGACTCTACGGCAATAAAGCGACGGCACATAGTTTGCAAATATAACAATTTATGGTTATACCCGCTCTTACTTTCACGTATAATACACCCAGCAATACCCATGTTACGTCACTCTATACCGAAACAGCCACTCATAAAAGGAATGACACTAATATTTGTGTGATGAAAACGTGTATATTTATATCCTCACAGAGACTTTTACTTTACAGACACACGCTGGCATAACCATATGCTTCATAACACTGGTAATGCTATCTCTAGCGGATTCTGTAAAGAAAGGAATCTAATGTATAAAGCGATATCTGCTCGATAATAGCACGACATATTGAGCCAGCGTCAGGGAGCAATATTGCCGGCAACGCTCTTTGAGAGCTGTTAGCGGCAATTGAATTAGTAATTACCAGCCAGGCAGTCACGCTTTTTTTTCTTCTCGTGGATTTGAAACAGAGCTCAAATTGAATTACTGTGGCTCTCATCTAATGTCAGTTGCACAAGGTGTCTTGCTATTTCGTTTAATTCAAAAGGGGTAATCTAATCTAGGACATGGTAATATAATAATCTGGAATACAATTAGGAATGATAATCTTTTCTAGAAAAAGGATAATTAATTAGTCTTGGATTATTCTTTTTCTACTGACTGTCTTCTCACTAACCATTATGTTCAAGCCTACATTATAACTAGTAATGTTGATGTTCGTACCTGTGACTTTTTTGTTAGTCTCTGGTAGGTTATACTCCGGAATAATAAATATAGTATGTGAACAAACTACTGTCTTCAAACTATAACTAATCAATTATAATGATACCACAAACACTCCCTTCTAATATGCATATATATATCGTATATATATTGTAGTGTTATAAAATAAATATATATATATATATAAATATGTGTTGTGTGTGTGTGTTGAGAGGTGTGTGTGTGTGTGTGTGTGTGTGTGTGTGTGTGTGTTTTCCTAGTGTGAATATATGTGGCGTGTTATACTCTCCTATATAAGTATTAATGTATATATATATATAATATGATATATATAATATATATTATTATATATATATATATATATTAAAAATGTCTATAATTATAAATATATAAGTATTTGTGTGTAAGTTCATATATATAATTTATCTAAGCTATATATATATATATATAATATATGGACATACCAATATTATTTGTGGGTTAAGTATGTATATAAAATATACAATATAGAGCTATATATATATATTCCGATATATATATATATATATACTATAACTATATAATATATTATTATTCTATTATATATATATATCATAAATATATAATAGATATACTAAAGTACTATATATATATATATATATATTATATTACATATAATACTATAGTATATATCATATATAAGTTTATATATATATATACATACAAATATTATATTATACTATATATATTATTATATATGATATCATATAAATATATTATATATATATATGTATTTATGTACTGTATATATTTGTATGTATTCTATGCTTATATATATACACACACGCACACACCCACACGCCATATATATATATATTTATATTATACCTTATTTTACCCCAACTTTTATAAATATATATATATATATACTATATAATATATATATATAATACCATTACATATATATTACTAGTATATATATATATATACTAGTACCCCACTACACATATATACACACACTATAACTCACACTCATATCAACACACACACACACCACACACACACACACACACACACACACACACATATATATATATACAATCTACTCTCTACATATATCTATATATTATATATATATATATATCGATATATTTATATATATATACTCATATATATATATTTATATATATATACATTAGACTATATATATATATTACATATACTAATATATATATATATATATATATATATATATATATTACATATGTATATATAATAAGTACACAACACATACCCAAACATACACACATATATATATATATACTATATATTATATATATATATATATAATATATATATATATATATATATATATATATATAATACATATATATACATATATATGTATATATAATATATATTATATATATATAATGTCTATATATAACTATATATATATATATATAATATATATATATATATATATGTATGTATATATATATATATATATATATGTATAATATTATATATATATATATATTGTTTTATATATATATATATATATATATATATATATATATATATATATATATATATATATATATGTATATATGTATATATATATTTATATATATATATATTTATATATATATATTATATATATACACATATGCATATATATATCTATATATATATATTATATATATATATATATATATATTTATATATATTGAATATATATATATATATATAATATATATAATATATATATTATATATGTATATATATATATATATATTATATATACTACTATATATATATATATATATATATCTGTGTGTGTGTGTGTGTGTGTGTGTCCCCGAAGTACAGGAGGAGCAAGGGATGACATAGGTGCCTACCTTTGCAGCAGAGGGAGGACAGGTGTGGACCAGGTTGCGACGGAGAGTGTTTACCTGGCGAAAGATAAGCCTGCAGTTGAGAGGGTGCAGCGAGCGACGAAGAGAGTGGATTTACTCGATGTAAGGAAGGCTGAGGACAGGCAGGTGAGAAGTCTCTCTGGGGAGAGGGTCATGGTAGAAAGTACGGCGGGCGTTGGAAAGCCTGGCTTCAAGTACGAAACGAGTGTGCCGAAGGATCGACGTAGAAAATTGATCTCTCCATCCAGGTGCTGCGAGTCACATATGCGGAGGGCACGGAGAAAGAGAGAAGTGGCGACACTTCTGTTAACATGGAGCGGGTGGTAGGACAAGTGTATGTACTTCCCACTGAGAAAGAGTCACCTGAGCGGTGAATTAAGGTGTTCAAGAAAGAAGCTGGTCATCGGCTTCCCATGCCACCTTAAAAGTAATGGAATGAGAGAGGGAATTCAGCTTATCCAGGATATCCGGGAAGAGAGCGAGGTCATGAGGCCAGAAGGCAAAGACGTCGTCTACGTCTTAGCCATATTGCCATATTTCCGCTCATCTGTCCTCACGTCATTCTTGTACCGTGTTGCTCCCCCCTTACCCTCTCGTATACCCTCTTCTGCTCCTCCTCAGACCTGAAGATGGGATCTAGATGGATCTTGAAACATTGGTCTCATTTTCAAATAAATTTGTTTTGTGTATAGTGTTTTTTATCTACCATGTCATCAACACGGTAAAGTGCCCTTGGTCTCTTTGTGTCGCGTATTTCCCGTTCTTTGTCAATCTGTTGTCCTGTCTCCGATATACATATCCTGCCCACTGCCACTTTTTCTTTTTAATGCTCTTAAGTATAACCTCAAATTTATTTTGTTGCCTGATCCATGTAGCTCTTTTCCTGTCTTTTAAGCTAACTCTTAGCATAAGCCTTTCCATTCCTCTTTAAGCACTTACTAATTCCCTCTCAAGTACTTTGGTTGTAGTCTATGTTTCTGACACATATGTCATGACGGAGAGGACACATTTGTCAACAGCCCCTTTAGATATAGTGGCAGACGACCTCGTAATATATTACTTTGCCTGCCGGAGGCACTTGTCTTTTTATCTCGGCTTCACTGGATGTATTCGCTTGGATGAGTTGCCCTACGTATACATACTCGTTTACTGCTCCTAGTACCTCGCCCTGTACTTGTATTTGCTCAACTGGGGTTAGACTGTTGAACATTACTTTTGTCTTTTTTATGCTCATTTTAAGGCAAATCATCAGACTTTCCCTATTCAAATCGCTTAGGAATTGCTGTAATTCATTTACTGACTCGCCGAAAAGAATAATGTCATCTGCAAATCTTAGATTGCTTAAGTGTTCATCTCCTATTTCAATCCCTTTCTCCTTCCAATCTAACTTCTTGAATACTTCCTCTAAGCAAGCTGTAAACAGCTTCGGTGAGATAGTTTCGCCCTGCCTAACACCCTTTTTTATTGGTATTTTATTGGTTTCTGCATGCATTTTGATGGTCGCTGTACCATCTCTATATATATCCTATAATAATCTACAATATATTTCCTCTATTCCTTGTTTACGAATTGCATCTAGTACTGCAGATATCTGTACTAAGTTAAATGCCTTTTGGTAATTTACGAATGCCATACACAGAGGCTTTTTATATTCGTTTGTGTTCTCTCTTGTTTGGTAAGTGAGTGGATATGGTCT
>NW_028234406.1:34843966-34846466 GCF_977035675.1 Penaeus japonicus | reverse complement strand
TTCTCACTTACGAAGTTTGAAAATGTCGGGGAAAATAGATACGGATCGAGGCGTTTTACAGAGAGACTTCCAAGTGGCTCTTTACAGCGGCTGGTGATACATGGCGTCGAGGAGGAGGGGGGGGGGGAGGTGGAAACAACCAGGCAGAGAACGAGGAAGAGGAAGGCAGTAAGGAAGACGTAGGAAAAGGAAGAAAAACATAGATAAGAGAGAGAAACGAGGTTGGAAAGCGAAAAGACAAATCCAATTTAAAGCGAAGAACACCCTAAAAAAAATTAAATGAAAAAAAAAGAGACAGCCGAGATCAAAAATGGAAAAGAGCTAACGGGGGGAAATTCGTAAAACGTTGCTTCTCCGTCGAATTTGCAGTCAATATTTGAGCGGAATTACGACAACTCAAATCCATCTGCCCAAAGAGAGGAGCCGCAAAAGAGCAAAGGCCTATTTTTTTTTTTTTTTTTTTTTTTAGGGCGAGAGACTAGGACCGTGCTTTCGCGAGATAAGTTTCCTGCTCTTAGTCGTCGAAATGGGCGAGATAAATCTGTCTCAGCGATTATTGCCTTCGGGATGTTGGAGATCATTGCAATCCTTCTGGATATTTCTGGCAGCTTGGGGTAATATATGTCTCCGTGTTTCTCTTTTTGCGTGCGTAGTTTGTGTGTGTGTGTGTGTGTGTGAGTGTGTGTGTGTTTGAATATTTTGTGACTTAGAGCATATTCCTTGAGTGTAAGGCTGTTCATGTGTGTTTTAGTGATTTTGATGTTCTATGACTTTGGACATATTCGCTGTATGCATGGTGGTTCATGTGTGCATGTGTTCTGCAACCTTGAACATAGGTTCATCAGTATCTTTCCTATTGCAAGTTGTATTTTAAGTTTTCTAATGTTAGGTTTTATATAATCATTATGTATCTATTTATTTTTGATGCACTATAATAAATCACATAGTGTTTTTTTTTTTTAATTCATCTTTTTCATCTTCCTTCCTTCTTTCTTTCTTATTTGATGTCTTCTTTTCTTCTTCTTCTTCTTCTTTTTTTCCTCTCCCTCTTTATCCTCTTTTCCTATTCCTTCCTCCTCCTCTTGCTCATCCTCGCCCTCCATTTGTCTTCATCATTTTCAACGCGACAATCTCGTAATTATCTTTCTTATTCTTGGACCATTTCTTTTTCTCCTTCTCTATTTCTTTCCTTCTTTGTATCTCTTTCTTTCCCTTCTTCTTCCTTTCCTTTTATCCTTCTCTATTTCTTTTCCTGTTTGTATGTCTTTCTTTCCTTTCTTCTTCATTCCTTTTATCCTTCTCTATTTCTTTCCCTCTTTGTATCTCTTTCTTTCCCTTCTTCTTCCTCTCCTTTCATGTTACCATTTCTCTCTTTCTCATTGTTATTGTTATTATTGTTATCATCATCATCATCATCATTATCATTATCCTTATTATTATTATACATTTTTATTATTCTTATCATCATCATTATCATTATCATCATTATCATTATAATTATATTTTTTATCATTATTACTATTATTATTATTTTTATTATTATTATTATTATTATTATTATTATTATCATTATTATTATTATCGTTATTATTATCATTATTATTATTATTATTATTATTATTATTATTATTATTATTATTATTATTATTATTATTATTATTATTATTATTATTATTATCATTAATATTATTATTATTATTATTATTATTATTATTATTATTATTATTATTATTATTATTATTATTATTATTATTATTATTATTATTATTATCATTATCATCATCCTCCTCCTCATCATCATCATCATTATTATTATTATTATTATTATTATGATCATTATTATTATTATCATTATTATTATTATCATTATTATTATTATTATTTTTTGTTATTATTATTATTATTATTATTATTATTATCATTATTATTATCATTATTATTATTATTATTATCATTATTATCATTATCATTATTATTTTTATTATTATTATTATTATCATTATTATTATCATTGTTATTATTATCATTATTATTATTATCATTATTATCATTATTATTATTATTATTATTATTATTATTATTATTATTATTATTATTATTATTATCATTATTATTATTATTATTATTATTGTCATTGTTATTGTTGTTGTTACTATTATCACTATCATCATTATTATTATTATCATCATTATCATTATCATCATTATCATCATTATTATTATCTTTTTATTATTATTATTATTATTATTATTATTATTATTATTATTATCATTATTATTATTATTGTTATCATCATCATCATTATTATTATCATCATCATTATTATTGTCATCATTATCATCATCATTATTATTATTATTATTATTATCATTATTGTTGTTGTTGTTGTTGTTGTCATTATTGTCATTATCATTTTTATTATCATTATTATCATTATTATTGTTATTCTTAATACTAACATTGCTATTATTATCATTATTATTATTATCATTCTTACTAT
>NW_028234406.1:34811466-34816466 GCF_977035675.1 Penaeus japonicus | reverse complement strand
CTCGAGAGCAGGTTAGAGGCACGCCCAGGGAGGTATGTCCATTTATATGTTTATGTTTTCTGTTTAGTCATCGTGCTAAGAGTCACATAGTCAATCCCATAGAAATCATTCTATATGAAGTGAAGCTCATATAGTATGATAGAGATGAAAGTGGTAGGACACAGGTCGGCCTGCCTGAAAATGAATCAAATTTTGGACTGAGATTTAATTATTCATAGGCCTAATGAAGGACTGAATTTCACAGGGATGTGCATGGTAGTAACGGGGAGTCATTCAGTATTCAGATTGGTATTTGACAAATGGTGCATTATGGTTTCTATCTAATGTTCTAGACACGAACGTGAATGGGTAAGCAATCTGAATAAGCTTCAATGATTTTTTGTAATCAAGTCTGTTTACCGAAAGCTTAATTAAGGGGAAGGAAAATCTTCTTTGTAGAACATTTTACATATTGATTATGATGATGGGGCTACTACTACTACCACTGTAAATAACAATGATATTGATGATTATTACAAGAATAATAAAGGTAATAATAATAATGATAATGATAATAAAAGGATAACACTGATGATAACAATGAAAGTCAATATGATGATAATAACTGTTATGCTAATTATGGCATTAATGATGATAATAATTACCATAAAAATATTATGATGAAGTTTATAATGATAATAGTGATGATGTCAGTGAAAATAATGATAATCATTAGTATTATTATCAAAATGATAATAACAATGATGATAGGGATAATATGAATAATAACAATAATGGTGATTATATCAATGATGGTGATAAAAGTTATAATAAGAATATTGATAATTACGAAAATGATAATCATAACTGTGATAATGATAACGATAGCAATATAAACAATAATGATGATAATGGTAATAATGAAAAAAATAATGATATTACTAAGGAGGAGAACAATAATAATGACAATGGTGATAATGTTGATTATGGTAATGCTGATAATAATGATAATTTATATAATAATGATAACTTAGATAATCATGACAATAATGATGATGATAATAACAATACTAATAATGATATTGATAAAAAATATGACATTGATGATGATAATAATCACATTAGGAACAAAACGAAGAATGATAATGATAATAATAACAATGACGATGATAATAACAACAATGTTGATAACAATGTTAATTATGATGATACTACTGGTAATAATAAGATTAATGATAACGATAAAACGTTTAAGACGATAATGATAACAATAGATATACTGAGGATGATAATAGCAATAATGATAATAATGATGACCATAATAACAATAATAATATTGATGATGATGATAATGATAATGATGACGATAACAATAACTATGATAATAATAGCAATAAAAATGTTGATAATGATGATGATAATTGTGATAATAATATCTATAATGACAACAATATTAATGATGATAATGATCATAATAATGATGATAATGAGAATGATACTAATTACAATGATGATGATAATAATGATAATAATGATAATGATAATAATGATAATAACGATTATAATGATAATGATAACAGTAATGATAAGGATAATAAAGATAGTAACAGCTATGATAATGATAATGATGATAGCAATAATAATAATAAATATTATATTAATTATAATGTTAATGATAACAGTAATTATGATAACAATAGTAATGATAAAAGTAACGATGATAATAGTAATAATAATAATGATAATAATAATGATGATAATAATGATAATAATAATAATGATGATTATGATAACAATAATGATGATAATGATTAATAATAATAACCATAATAATAATAACCATAATAATAATAATAGTGATAATAATGATAATAATGACAACAACAATAATAATAATGATAATGATAGTTATGATAATACTGACAATGAGTACAATGATTTTGATAATAATAATGAAGATACGAATAATCATAACAACAACAATAATTCGATAACAAAATACAATTATCATCATTATCATTAATCATGTGATGATAACAACATAACATAAGTAATAATCATAACAATTTTTCGTTACAAACAGTAATAACAATGTTTAATAACAACAACAATAACACTACAACTACCTATGCTGACTACAGGCAAGCTGCCAAATCCTAAACATTATGAGCTTGCATGCAATTAAACCCTTTGGCTTGCAAAAGGACTTGGCTTGGCGTTGTGCTACCGTAATGGGGTAGTTGGTTTTATTATCATTATCATTACTGTTGTTGTTTCTGGATTAATTGGATTGTATATGAGGGTTTTTTTCTCTACTTTGTTCATACCTGTGGTACTGTTGACTAACAATGTATATATATATATATATATATATATATATATATATATATATATATATATATATATATATATATTATATATATATATATATTTTTTTTTTTTTTTTTTTTTTTTTTTTTTTTTATTCTGATAATCTTCTTTATCTTTACTTTTTTCATCACTGCATTCCTTTTAAGAAGGCCTTTGTGTATATATTCTGATTTGTCCATTATTGCATTTTGTTGTGAATTAATGTGTTTTTTAATATCAAAACACACCATTACTAAAATTTGATACAGTCGCATTATGGGTTCATTTGTACCGCTCCCCACATAAACTCTTCAATAAACAAAGAGAGAGCGAGAGAGAGAGACAGACGCGGAGAGAGAGAGAGAGAGAGAGAGAGAGAGAGAGAGAGAGAGAACGAGAGAGAGAGAGAGAGAACAAGAGAGAGAGAGAGAGAGGGACAGACAGACAGACACAGACAGACAGACAGAGAGAGAGAGAAACAGAGACAGACAGAGAGAGAGATAAAGAAAGAGAGTTCTGCTTATTCTGCTTCTGACCGGAATGTGGTAAAGCTGTGCTAGAGGTGTGAACCCTGATGTCGTGCATGGCGGCGTTTAAGCAGCTTCCTTTTTATCATTACATACAAAATTCATGTATAATTTCATGGCTGTGCAAAGGCAAAAGTCTCTTTTCTAATAACCTTTTATAAAGTCATGTTCCTTTGTGATATATTTTTTGAGGCGTACCATCACTCTGGAGTCACTGCAATTTATCTGATGCGCCAGTGCACACATAATAACACAGAGCCAAGTAAAACACGCTAAAGTACGATCAATCCAGTTGCACTGTAGTTGACAGCAGTGTGCCAACCGTTGCTACATTTTGTACTGTCATTTGGAAGAAAAATATCGGATGCTTTTGCAGTTTTGTGTGATGAATGTTCAAAAAATATTTTCGATGAACTTATAAACCGAAGCAATTTAGCCAAAGACGACGTAACTAGCAAGATATCTGAGAATGCTCGCTCTCAAATTATACGCATCTACGTGTGCTTCTGCGAGAATGGGTGAGTTTCAGCGGAATGTTGGAAGCAGAGAAGAGGGAATGGTAGGTAATCCACATCAGTTTCAACTATGAGGGGTATGTTGAGTATTCCTCATGTTATTTCTTGCTTGCCCCTTGCCTCGATAGACCATGTATATTCATTTCCGGTAAATATATATTTCACCTAATGAGAGATGAAGAAAAACTTTTAAGATTTTGGTGCAAAATGATAAATTTATGTAAATGGTGATTTGCATATTTTATTTATTCATTTATTTAGATTCAAAACCTCTCGCATTTTTTAAAACTTTTTTTTCCCTTCTTTCATGTTGCAATCTTTCCAGTGCAACGAGAATTTGAGAGAAGGCATTGATCAGATACAAGACATGATATTTGATGAAAGGCCTTGATGAATGTAAAAATATCTGCATTTTAATATTCATATCAAGACGGCGTGTGGAGGTTTATTAAAAACTTTCTTTCAATACTATTTCAAGTCTATCTTTAACATCCACCAAGGTGTTCTTACTCTGATAACGCAGCATGATTTTCTGTAATTGTGTACCTGCGTGATAATGTATATGCATAAAAAAAGTCTAATGCTATAAGGATAAATCTACTCTTCATCTTTGGGAAAGCCATACTTATCACCAACCTCGTCTGGACATCTTACTGTGTTATTGATTTAACATAGAAATTAGTACTTAAAAGGGAGGAACTAGAAGCGAGAGAGAGAGAGAGAGAGAGAGAGAGAGAGAGAGAGAGAGAGAGAGAGAGAGAGAGAGAGAGAGAGAGAGAGAGAGAGAGAGAGAGAGAGCCAGAAGAGAGAGACACAAAGACAAAAGATAGAGAGAGAGAGAGAGAGAGAGAGAGAGACAGAAATATATATATATATATATATATAGAGAGAGAGAGAGAGAGAGAGAGAGAGAGAGAGAGAAATAGAGATAGAGAGAGAGAGAGAGAGAGAGAGAGAGAGCGAAAGGAAGAAAGAGAGAGAGAGCCAAAAGAGAGCTAGAGAGAGAGAGAAGAGAGAGAGAGGGAGAAAGAGAGAAAGAGAAAATAGAGATAGAGAGAGAGCTAGAAGAGAGAAATAGAGCCAGAAGAGAGAGAGAGAGAGAGAGAGAGAGAGAGAGAGAGAGAGAGAGAGAGAGAGAGAGAGAGAGAGAGAGAGAGAGAGAGAGAGAGAGAGAGAGAGAGAGAGAGAGAGAGAGAGAGAGAGAGAGAGAGAGAGAGAGAGAGAAGAGAGAGAGAGAGAGAGAGAGAGAGAGAGAGAGAGAGAGAGAAAAGAAAGCTAGGAGAGAGAGAGAGAGAGAAAGTAAGGAGAAAGAGAGAGAGAGCGCGCGCGCCACGTAACACCCAAGGCAGAGATCATCATGACTCTACGGCCCCGAACGACACCACAAGATGGCGTCCCTCTCGCGATACTCATTCTCTCGCCAAAGCCTTGCATTTCCCACGGCCTCATCTTTTCCCCTCATGTGGAGATGCACGTCGCTGATTTTTTTTCCCGATGAGGGGAGCTGAGGGATGAGAGGAGTGGGTCGGAAAGATTTCTTGAGGCGATGACGAGAGGGATGGGAGATGGGGTGGGGATGTAGGAAAGAGAGGGGAGAGAGGGAAGAGAGAGGAGAGAAGGAAGAGAGAGG
>NW_028234406.1:34801466-34803966 GCF_977035675.1 Penaeus japonicus | reverse complement strand
GTGCATTGTAGGTGTATATGTGTATTGTACATATGTATATATATTGCATATGTATATAAGTATTAATAAAGCAAGAGACTGAGAGACAGAACAGATCAACAGAACAAAAGAGATAGATATCAAAGATAGACAAAGATCCTCCTATAAATAGATATTCAAAGCCCCCTATAGATAAATAGTCGAAGTCACCCAATGAAAGTAGGCTCCCGAACAGCGAGGTCCTGCTTCCCCGAGACAAAACTACACTAAAAGGGTTATCTAAATTGTATCTGCTGGGGATTGTCTGGTAGCAGTAGATAGATCCATTCTACTGCTACCAGTGTGTGTGTGTGTGTGTGTGTGTGTGTATGTGTGTGTGTGTGTGTGTGTGTGTGTGTGTATGTGTGTGTGTGTGTGTGTGTATGTGTGTGCAGATATACCTTTACATACAAATATACATACAAACAATTTAAAATTTATCAAAACGGAGTAACATCATCATTTTACTAAATATAACATAGTTATATCGCATAAACATCAACATTCAGAATAATAACACACAATACAATACATTTCTAAAATAGCACATGGCACATCAACCCTATATCAATGAAGCAAATTCCCTCCCTCAGAATTTCCCGTCCACTAAAGTACCATATCAGATGAAGTTATCAGGGCAAGACCAGCCATATTTGCGACATTGCCAATGGCTGAGAGGACAAGGATATATATCGAAAATATTGTGCAAATGAGCGTAAAGCCCCATATCTTAGGAAATTCTTATGGCCTTTGCTGAGGAAATGGGTAAGTAACAAATGGATATTGAAAGAAAGAGAAGAGAAGATAGCAAAGAGAGAGTCAAACAGATACGGAGAAAGAATGAGAATGAGAGACAATAAGAATATAAGAATGTAAGAGGAAGAAGGAAGAGAGACGGAGAGAGAGAGTGAAAGGTAGATAGATAGATGGGTAAGAGATAGATAGAGAGAGAGAAAGAGAGCAGAGAGAGAAAGAAACAAATAGAGAGGGAGAGAGAGAGTGAGACACCATGCTGTTTAAGCCTAAAACAGACTAATGGCGATACCAAAAGCTCTCTAAGGTAAAAATCCAGCACCACGATTTCCCCATTACCTTCTTTAACGTCGAGTCATCCCGTGATTTCCTTTGATTTTTGTTTCATTTCCTAGAGATCTGAAACGTTTCGCTCGAAGTGGACTGCAACAAACGCCGAGCCTTCTGACTTCGAGAAATAACCGTATATATATCTTCTAACCAGCTCAACATCACCACAACGAATTCTCAAAAGTTCAGTGAGGCAAAAAAGGGAAAGCCTCTGATCCCAGTCGCTTCCGCCGGGGAGTCTGTGTGTTATGGTGATCATCAGGATCACAGCGGATTATGAATTTCTGATGTCGTCTGTCGATTCTATTGCCAAAAAGTATTTCTCTTCTCTTTCTGTGTCCCTTTCTCCCACTATTCTCACTTTTCTTTCTTCCTTTGCTATCTATCTCTCCTCTGTCCCCTATATCCCTCTTTCCTTTCTCTCTCTCTCTCTCTCTCTCTCTCTCTCTCTCTCTCTCTCTCTCTCTCTCTCTCTCTCTCTCTCTCTCTCTCTCTCTCTCTCTCTCTCTCCCCCTCCCTCCCTCTCTCCGGAAGCAATTTCTAGATGCAGGACGCATTTCATCTTTCCTTTCCCATCTTCCGCTACCCTTCGGCCTTGACAAACATACCGATCCGTTCGGACCTCCTAACCGTTGCCCAAGGCGCCGAGGGGAGAGCGAGGGGAAAGCGAGTTCGATGAAGGCGCCATGGACATTCGCGTCACGTGGGCGGCTGCGGCGAGGGTGCGCGGAGGGCCGAACAAAGGAGGTTAAAACGGGTCGCGGTTGCCGGCCCGCGGCCCATCCTCGCCCGCGTCACGTACGGCGGCTCGGAGTCTAACCGACCCGTTCGGCCGTTGTTTCGTGTTCGCACCCCTTTCCCTCCCTGCACTCACGAGGGCGAACTATTGGCTCCAGCGCTCGTTGTTAATGGAAAATTGACACTTGCAAAGTCGTCGGCCAACTTTGGATTCTCGGTAAAAAAAAAGAAAAGAGAAAAAAAATGTTTGGGAAAAATTTGTTTATTTTGTATTCTTTTTTTCCTTGGTCTTACTCTGCTTTGTTTGCCACTCCACTAAGCAAATGCGGAGTGGGAACTTTATTTGGCGGTTTAAATGTAATTAGGCCGTAGTATTTCTACACTGCAAAAAATACATATGTAGATTTTTTTAATTACACAAGTTTTTTGTTATGCTTAATACCGTCATTTAAGGATATACAACAAAAATTACCATATTCCAGTATAAATAGAAAAAAACAAAACAAATACAAACAAATAAAGTCGTAAAGTGGCGCATGCAATCAGACTAACAAACAGCTTACATAATTTTCATATCAGTCAAAACAAAATAAATGTTCACGCGTTTCTAAATGAAGCAATAAAGAAATCTTTTCATTTGTTTGTGTGTGTCTCCAAATTT
>NW_028234406.1:34778966-34781466 GCF_977035675.1 Penaeus japonicus | reverse complement strand
CATCTCCCCTTCCCCCTCCTCCTCCTCCACCTCCTCCCCCTCCTCCTCCTCCTCCATCTCCTCTCCCCCCCCTCCTCCTCCCCCTCCTCCTCCTCCTCCTCAGCATCATCACCATCCTCTTAGGACACATAATATTGTAAGAAAGCTTTGCTACCGGCCTCCGGAGGTCAAACGCATCTTCTCATCTCAGTTGACTCCTTGTACTTCTTCTTCTTCTTCTTCTTCTTCTTCTTATCTTTGCGACCGATATCCGGAGGTGAAACGTTTCTCCTTGTGTTATTTCACTCTTTTTATTTTTCTTCTTTGTCTTTTTTTTTTCTTTTCTTTTCTTTTTTTCTGTGTGTAAATATTGGCAGAACTGTCTCCTTGGTGACTTTGATCTGCCCTTGAGTGGAAGAACGGCAGAACTCTCCTAGCTCATAAAGATGGGGGTCTTGTATCCTCTCTCACGCACCGGCGGTCACCTTTCTCTCTCTCTTTATGTCGTTCGTTCTTTGTCTCCTCTCTTTTCTTCTTCTTTTTTTCAGACTGGACTGTAATCCTATCTCGAGAATAATGCACTCAGGTCCTATCTATCGCTTTTTTTTATCACTTTTATTATCATCTTTATCTTCATTTTCTTGCTTCTTTTTCATACTCCCTCTTTTCTTTTTCTTTTATTTTTTTTTTCTTCTTCTTTGTCTCCTCTCCTTACTCCTTTTCCTCCTTCTCCTGCTCCTCTTCCTCTTTTTAATCCTCCACCTTACTTTTTTTCCCGGGCCACCCTGCCAACGATCTCTATCAGCTTAAATTTTCCCTCTCCCTTTTCTCTCGTCACTCCCTTACACCTGCAGTTGCAAAAAAAAAAAAAAAAAAAAAAAAAAAAAAAAAAAAAAAATGAAAGCTAAAACCACACCGAAAATCTTTAAAGATTTTAAAAGACTTGAAGAATAAATGAAGATCAGAATTCAGAAAAGAAGCCTTTTTCTTCCTTGTATGAGATCCTGTTAGAGATCCATTTCTCGCTGAGATAGAAAGTGGAAGAGAACATTTAATGACAAGCGTATTGAATGACATACATCAAACAGGCGAGAAAAAAAAAACATGTTGTGAAAGACATATCCGTATTTAAAGATGATAAGAGAAAAAGATATGAAGATTATTATTATAGTAATAACAAAAATTTTAATGTTAATAATGATCACAATAATGATAATGATAAGAATGATCACAATAATAATAATGACAATAATGGTGATAATGATTATAATGAAGATAACAATAATGATAATGATGATAACAACAAGGATAACAGTATTGATGATGAAGGTGATGGTAATAAAAAGAATGATTATAATGATGATGATAATACTGATAATGATAGCAGATGACATTGATGATTTAGTATAATAATTGAAGCAGTAGCAGTAACAATAGTAACATTGATACTAATTAATGAAATAGTAACAATGATAATAATGATAATGATAACTATGAAGATAATGGTAAATATTATAATAATAATAGGAAAAAAGATAATGATAATAAAGAGGATGATAATCTCAATGATCAATACCTAAATATATAAAAGCAAAAATGAATAAACGAATAAAAAAAATCTGAATATAAAGATAAATAATGAAATATAAATGGAAGAAAAAAAGACTAATAAACAACGAAAGAGTGATCCATTTTCTGCACTATCATCTCGTTGAACACAGGTAGTTCATATAGGTAAGAATTTTCCTGAGAGGTTCTTCAAGGAAAGAGATGTACCAGACGACTGGAATGAGACAACTGAGGCAAACATTATTACCTGATATTAATATAGTTTGTACCTATATACTCGACGTTCTTATCTTTAGCACTGGCCAAGATTAGAAATTAGATTTTGTTTTAGATGTATCTGTACCTCGTGGTCTCTCTTTTTTTATACCCCCCCCTCCCCCCTCCATCTCGTTTCTCCTTTTTCTCTTCATATCTTTTCTCTCTCTCTCTCTCTCTCTCTCTCTCTCTCTCTCTCTCTCTCTCTCTCTCTCTCTCTCTCTCTCTCTCTCTCTCTCTCTCTCTCTCTCTCTCTCTTTTTTTCTCTCCTGTCTCTCTCTTTCTCTCCCTCCGCCCCCTCTCTCTCTATCCTGTCTCTCTCTTTCTCTCCCCCCCTCTCTCTCTCTATCCTGTCAATCCCTCTCTCTCTATCTCTCTGCTTCTTCATTTCATCCTTTCTTTCTCCCCAACAACCTTCAGTTTTTCCCCTCGACTATATTAACTTCATTCTCTATCCATTTCTTACATCTTACATTCTCTTTTCCTCCTTCATTTTTCTTTTGCCTCTTTCGAGGTTTTCTTCCCCCTTTCCTTCATCTCTGTGTGCTTGTTTACCTTCTTGCGTTCCTGTCTTTTAGTCCTCCACTTCAGAGAGTAGCATGTAACCTCGTTCACATTTGTCCTTCGCAAACAGACCTGCCTTAATTCCTTGTGCATAACATTTCACTTTCTTTGCCTGTGTTGTGCCTTCTTTTGT
>NW_028234406.1:34728966-34733966 GCF_977035675.1 Penaeus japonicus | reverse complement strand
CTTTTCTCCTTCCTCTCTCTCTCTTCTTCTCTCTCTCTCTCTCCCTCTCTCTCTCTCTATCTTCTATATCTATCATCTCTCTTCTCTCTCTCTCTCTCTCTCTCTCTCTCTCTCTCTCTCTCTCTCTCTCTCTCTCTCTCTCTCTCTCTCTCTCTCTCTCTCTCTCTCTTCTTTCTCCCCCCTCTCTCTCTCTCTCTCTCTCTCTCTCTCTCTCTCTCTCTCTCTCTCTCTCTCTCTCTCTCTCTCTCTCTCTCTCTCTCTCTTTCTCGTTCACCATACATATATGTGCATGTATGCATGTACGTATATATACATATATGCATATATTTCAATCACCCCATCGCTAAGACTGCAAGAAATGCATAAAACACGAAAGCGATTTCACGGTCCGCGCAGCCTCCCTCCGTCAGGGTAGGACCGTAAAACTAACCTCTGGCCGGAGATGATAAGCCGAGGCACCGGCGCCTCCCGCGGGAATGTTCGCTCCATCGAACGGCAATGTTCTCAAGAGCGAACATAAACACTCCGCGGCCGTGGGTGTGGGAGTGCGACGGTGTGTACTTGATCTTCCCGCTGGTGGTGGAGGCGGGAGACGAGGTCCTGGTCGCGTCTCCGAATGGTTGAGTCTCCGGGGAATGGTTGAATGGCGCTGATGGCATCGCCTCTTGTCATGCGTTGCCATCGGCTCTCGAAGCGTACTGTTAAAGTAAGAGAATGCATTACATGAGATGTTTCTTTGATTGGTACTGTTGGTAATCGCAGTGATGGTTTATCAATATCTTCGCTAGGGAAATTTTACTGCAAGGAAAATATGTTAACGGAAGAATAAATGAACTAAAGGTTTTTCTGTTTACTTTGAAGATGCTAGATAATTGTTCCAACTTTTCCTTTCTACATCATATTCTTTTTAAAATATTGTAGATAAGTAAGTATAAGGATAAGCCAGATCTGTTGAGCCGATGCTTCACCGGGCTTATATGCACTGAGGCGAGCCTGCCTGTGTCAGCGAGTGCTGACTCGTGAGAGTGTGTGCCAATTCGATCTGAGCTTGGTCCTTACCACCGTGATGCCCAGCCACGGTGGTAAGGGGCTCGATCTGCCGACCACAGGTGTAGATAAATGATAGGTGTGTACGTGCATATTCGCTTGTATCTACTTGTTTGGAATGCGTTGTTATGACTCAAGATGTCATCACATTTTTCATAAAGATTCAAAAGGATTATATGAAAATATTTTCAAAATTTCTTCTGTGTGAGGATAAAAGTGGCCATGACATGAAGATCTTTTCTATGTAGAGAATCTCATGTAACCTCACTCCTTAAAGTCTTGATGATTTAGTAATAGTAAACATTATTATATAAGAAAAATAATATATTCCATTACATGTATGCCAGTATATCATATCTTGCCTTTGTTGTTTTCCCGAGGTGTGGAGATAATTATTTTAAAATGAGACAATAATGCACAACTATGTAATGTCATTTCCTACATTAAAATCATATATTTTCCAGAACTCTCCTGATGTACAATTTCTTTGTTATTCGTATTTTCTACAGAACCCCAGATAACCCTTCTTTTCTAATTGAACAAAGGACTTCTACGGAACGACAGCCTTGTATGGCAATCACGTCCGCAAAATATAGTTCGAGTGAAAATAGGTATCGGGCTATTAATCTCCGGAAAATCGATGCTGTACACGTATATACCAGGATTAAATATCATTTCCATTATATTTCCTAACTCCTGAGTGTTGGGCCGAGTTTGGACTGTGGCCTTTCGTTATTTTTCCAAATTCTTACGATTGTTTTCTACGATCTACAGGAATAGCCGTTGTAGGGATACAGTTCAACACACAAAGTATTGTACTGAAGGGACATGATTAGTCTTACGTGACATTATCTGATATGGATTTGGTACAATAATATTCAATTTCCTGTGTTCCCTTGTATGTATTCATAATGAAAATAATGCTAGAAAATATCAATGGAACGGACTTTGCATCAACTTCCTATGCTAATACCTTTTTTCTTTTCTTTTCTTTTTTTTTTACTTGGTTTCCTTATTCTTTCTCCTTAAGTGACAGAGTAATGAAAATTCTTGGAAAGTATGACGTTAAGTAAAGCACCACAGTTTCTGTGCTCTATTTCTTAAAGATCCAAACACTTCTAATGCCGAAAAAATAGTGAATACGTATCTAAAAATGTATCTGCATCTAAAAAAAGATAATTATTGCAATTATCGATGGACGCAGGCCCTGTCATGATCGTAGAAAGAAACAGGAGCAACTGGGCCTCTCTCCCCACAGAAAGTGAGATTGGGATTATTGCTAGAATGTACTGAGAAGTCTGGTGTTGGCCTGGTGTGATAGATGGTGTTGATGGTGGTGCGATTGCCTCGACCTCGAGTGCTTTTTTATTGCTTATATCATCGTGCTTTTAACGCAGCCCCCCCCCCCCCCGCGTTATGACGACGTCGAACGGAACGACTCTAAATGAGGACCTATTGTGTGCGTGTGTCTGTTTGCTTGTTTGATTGTGTGTGGTTCCCCGTTTGTTTGTTTTTCATGTGTGTGTGTGTGTGTTTATTTTTGGGCGTATATGAGTGTGTGCGTGTTGCGTTTGTATGTGTGTGAGTGTGTATGTGCATGTGTATGTGTATGTGTGTGTGTGTGTGTGTGTGTGTGGATGTAGTATTTTCGTCAGTATTAAAATATTTTACCTGAAACTATCAAATCATTAATGGAAGGTGTGACACTACCTCCCCGGTCGTGACACCCCTGCTTGCAAGGTCTTTGATAATGAGTAACCTAAGTTCTTGGGTCTTAAAATCTGGCATTTACAAAAATTCGCCAACAACAGTCAGTTTTCTTTAACAATGTGACTATATGATATCCATCCGTCCTGATAGTATTATTAATGGTAACTGTGACTCCTCTCACCCTCTGTTTTTCCTTTATTAGTTTAAAAAACACAGCTTCAACCACTACTAAAACTACCACTATTATTGTTACTGTTATTAGTATCATTATCATTATTTTTTATTATCACTATCATCCTTACTATTATCATTATTATTATCATTATCATTATTATTATTATCATTATCATCATTATCATTATTATCATTATTATTATTATTATTGATGATGTCATTTCTTCGTAGACTATCATCATTATCATTGTAAATCATATTAATTCTTCTTCTCACTGTTATTATCAATTTCATCAATATTATTAACATCAGTATCATCAAAATCAATATAACTATGAGTAACAATAGTGACATTATCCTCATCACCATAATCATGATCATTCAACCAGCAAGGGAATAGAAAGATTTCCCTTCGCAAGCGTCCCCTAAGCCGGTGAGGCCGCTTGGGATCGCCGCCTGACCTGTGATTGGCCGCGGCGACTCCATCCGGGATATCTGACTAATGCGCTTATCGCCACTATTCGGTTTGGGGCAAAGGCGTGGGGCGACGGGCCAGCTGACTGTGGAATTCTCTGGATTGTTAGAGTGAGTTTTGATGTGATGTGTTTTGTGTGTGTGTGTGTGTGTGATTGTGTGTGTGTGTGTGTGTGTGTGTGATTGTGTGTGTGTGTGTGTGTGTGTGTGTGTGTGTGTGTGTGTGTGTGTGTGTGTGTGTGTGTGTGTGTGTGCGTGTGTAAATGGACAGTCTGGCTGCACACTTATGTTGTGCTTCTAAGATCGCCCGACCAATCATACAATGAAATCCCATTACTACCGCTGTTAGGTCCTTGGGTAACTTATCCTTCTTTTCTTACTTTTTAAAAAGACAGTTCTCCCTCTTTTCCTCTCTCTCTCTCTCTCTCTCTCTCTCTCTCTCTCTCTCTCTCTCTCTCTCTCTCTCTCTCTCTCTCTCTCTCTCTCTCCCTCTTTCCCTCTCTCCCTCTCTCCCTCTCTCCCTCTCTCCCTCTCTCCCTCTTTCTCTCTCTTCCCACTCCCTCCCTCTCTTCTTTTCACACCTTCCCTCCTTCCCTCTCTCTCTATCTCTCATCCACTCTCACTCTCTCCTTCGCCCACTCTCGCATTCACCGATTCCCTCTCCTCTTCCACCACACTTCTTCCCGGTCGACTCATAGCCTGTCACTTCCGGGAGGCCTTTGAAAGGTTTTCTGTGTCTCTCTCTCTCTTCTCCTTCTCCCTCGCTTTGATGTCCATTTGTCCATTTGATGTTCCGCGATCGCATGTCTCTCATGCCATTCGATGAGCTCCTGTCTTCAAAGCGAATGTAATTCTCATGCTATACAGTAGATAAGGGATGTGATTAGATTTTATATAAAGATTTTTTTTTTTTCTCTTTAAGTCTTGTACTTGAAGGCAAAAGTTGTCTCTGTCTTGAGCCAGATATACATAATACATAATGATGGATAACTATTTCAATCTTGTTTTAAGATGATCAGAAACATAAGTCAAGCGCCTTTACTCTGAACACAGTTTCTATTTCACGAAGTTATACATCACCCGAAGTCTCACAGTCATTGACCAATCGATGTTGCAAGAGTTTTCACGATTATATTTATCTATGTCATCCTATCAATTCCTGTCTATAGGTCTTTTTTTTCTTAAATCTTTTATGACATTGAAGACTTATAACTTTTAGTTCATATTTGTTCTATACTAAGAGACTGAAGATTACAGATCAAAAACAAGAATCGAGTAAGAAAAATGACTTTGACAACTCTTCATGACAAAAAAATAAAGGATTAGATAAAGGATAAAGGAATTAAGGTACAGATGAATAGATTCTACGTGTAACGAAACGACTATCGAAGAAAAAAGAATAAACAAAGCTTTAAAACACACATAGAATATTTCTGTTCCTATACCAACAACAAATTGAAGAAAAAGTGGAAATGAGACCTCTTGAAAAAAAACAAGGGTGCTTCATAATCCGTTTTCTGAGGAAATGGTTGAACTCATGAAATTGCAATAGGAAGTTTTAAGTGTGCTTAATGTAGAAACATTAATATTAGACC